>NC_086450.1:512618408-512778915 GCF_028390025.1 Pseudophryne corroboree | reverse complement strand
GGTTGGAGCGTCCCCAGGAGTTGTGAGGGTAGGTTGGAGCGTCCCCAGGGGTTGTGAGGGTAGGTTGGAGCGTCCCCAGGGTTTGTGTGGGTAGGTTGGAGCGTCCCCAGCGTTTGTGTGGGTAGGTTGGAGCGTCCCCAGGGTTTGTGAGGGTAGGTTGGAGCGTCCCCAGGGTTTGTGAGGGTAGGTTGGAGCGTCCCCAGGGTTTGTGAGGGTAGGTTGGAGCGTCCCCAGGGTTTGTGAGGGTAGGTTGGAGCGTCCCCAGGGTTTGTGAGGGTAGGTTGGAGCGTCCCCAGGGTTTGTGAGGGTAGGTTGGAGCGTCCCCAGGGTTTGTGAGGGTAGGTTGGAGCGTCCCCAGGGTTTGTGAGGGTAGGTTGGAGCGTCCCCAGGGTTTGTGAGGGTAGGTTGGAGCGTCCCCAGGGTTTGTGAGGGTAGGTTGGAGCGTCCCCAGGGTTTGTGAGGGTAGGTTGGAGCGTCCTCAGGGTTTGTGAGGGTAGGTTGGAGCGTCCTCAGGGTTTGTGAGGGTAGGTTGGAGCGTCCCCAGGGTTTGTGTGGGTAGGTTGGAGCGTCCCCAGGGTTTGTGAGGGTAGGTTGGAGCGTCCCCAGGGTTTGTGAGGGTAGGTTGGAGCGTCCCCAGGGTTTGTGAGGGTAGGTTGGAGCGTCCCCAGGGTTTGTGAGGGTAGGTTGGAGCGTCCCCAGGGTTTGTGTGGGTAGGTTGGAGCGTCCCCAGGGTTTGTGAGGGTAGGTTGGAGCGTCCCCAGGGTTTGTGAGGGTAGGTTGGAGCGTCCTCAGGGTTTGTGAGGGTAGGTTGGAGCGTCCCCAGGGTTTGTGAGGGTAGGTTGGAGCGTCCTCAGGGTTTGTGAGGGTAGGTTGGAGCGTCCCCAGGGTTTGTGTGGGTAGGTTGGAGCGTCCCCAGGGTTTGTGAGGGTAGGTTGGAGCGTCCCCAGGGTTTGTGAGGGTAGGTTGGAGCGTCCCCAGGGTTTGTGAGGGTAGGTTGGAGCGTCCCCAGGGTTTGTGAGGGTAGGTTGGAGCGTCCCCAGGGTTTGTGTGGGTAGGTTGGAGCGTCCCCAGGGTTTGTGAGGGTAGGTTGGAGTGTCCTGCACAAGGCAGGATGGATACTCACGCACATATTCCCCTGCCCGGTGTGGGTGAACCTGTGCCCCATGTAGCCTCGGGCAGCGGTTGAACCCGGTGCTGTAGCCCAGTCTCTCCATGACTCGGCGTGCTCCTCTGTGTATCGCTGGTGTAACATGTGGCTAATTGTGTTACAGTTGCCTGCCAGTCAGCAGCGACCAGCCTATGGGCCGTTTCACACACAGCATTTCTCTGACGTCCTAGTGGATGCTGGGGACTCCGTCAGGACCATGGGGAATAGCGGCTCCGCAGGAGACAGGGCACAAAATTTAAAAGTTTGACCACTAGGTGGTGTGTACTGGCTCCTCCCCCTATGACCCTCCTCCAAGCCTCAGTTAGGTTTTTGTGCCCGTCCGAGCAGGGTGCAATCTAGGTGGCTCTCATAAAGAGCTGCTTAGAGTAAAAGTTTTGATAGTTTTATTATTTTCAGTGAGTCCTGCTGGCAACAGGCTCACTGCAACGAGGGACCTAGGGGAGAAGAAGTGAACTCACCTGCGTGCAGGATGGATTGGCTTCTTAGGCTACTGGACACTAGCTCCAGAGGGACGATCACAGGTACAGCCTGGATGGGTCACCGGAGCCGCGCCGCCGACCCCCTTGCAGATGCCGAAGTAAGAAGAGGTCCAGAAACCGGCGGCTGAAGGCTTTTCAGTCTTCATGAGGTAGCGCACAGCACTGCAGCTGTGCGCCATTGCGCTCAGGCACACTTCACACCGGCGGTCACTGAGGGTGCAGGGCGCTGGGGGGGGCGCCCTGGGCAGCAATGTTAATACCTTTCTGGCTAAAAAGAATACATCACATATAGTCCATGAGGCTATATGGATGTATTTCACCCCTGCCAGGTCTCAGAAAAACCGGGAGAAGAGCCCGCCGGAATAGGGGGCGGGGCCTATCTCAGCACACAGCGCCATTTTCCTACACAGCTCCGCTGCTAGGAAGGCTCCCAGGCTCTCCCCTGCACTGCACTACAGAAACAGGGTAAAAAACAGAGAGGGGGGGCATTTTTTGGCGATATTATATATATATATTTAAGCAGCTATAAGGAAACAACACTTATATAAGGTTGTTCCTATATAATTATAGCGCTTTGGTGTGTGCTGGCAAACTCTCCCTCTGTCTCCCCAAAGGGCTAGTGGGGTCCTGTCTTCTATCAGAGCATTCCCTGTGTGTCTGCTGTGTGTCGGTACGTGTGTGTCGACATGTATGAGGACGATGTTGGTGTGGAGGCGGAGCAATTGCCGGTAATGGTGATGTCACCCCCTAGGGAGTCGACACCGGAATGGATGGCTTTGTTTATGGAATTACGTGATAATGTCAGCACGCTGCAAAAGTCGGTTGACGACATGAGACGACCGGCAAACCAGTTAGTACCTGTACAGGCGTCTCAAACACCGTCAGGGGCTGTAAAACGCCCTTTGCCTCAGTCGGTCGACACAGACCCAGACACGGACACCGAATCTAGTGTCGACGGTGAAGAAACGAACGTATTTTCCACTAGGGCCACACGTTATATGATCACGGCAATGAAGGAGGCTTTGCATATCTCTGATACTGCAAGTACCACAAAAAGGGGTATTATGTGGGGTCTGAAAAAACTACCTGTAGTTTTTCCTGAATCAGAGGAATTGAATGACGTGTGTGATGAAGCGTGGGTTACCGCTGATAAAAAACTGCTAATTTCAAAGAAGTTATTGGCGTTATACCCTTTCCCGCCAGAGGTTAGGGCGCGCTGGGAAACACCCCCTAGGGTGGACAAGGCGCTCACACGTTTATCCAAACAAGTGGCGTTACCGTCTCCTGATACGGCCGCCCTCAAGGATCCAGCTGATAGGAGGCTGGAAAATACTCTAAAAAGTATATACACACATACTGGTGTTATACTGCGACCAGCAATCGCCTCAGCCTGGATGTGCAGTGCTGGGGTGGGTTGGTCGGATTCCCTGACTGAAAATATTGATACCCTGGATAGGGACAGTATTTTATTGACTATAGAGCAATTAAAGGATGCATTCCTTTATATGCGAGATGCACAGAGGGATATCTGCACTCTGGCATCAAGAGTAAGTGCGATGTCCATATCTGCCAGAAGAAGTCTATGGACACGACAGTGGTCAGGCGATGCGGATTCCAAACGGCATATGGAAGTATTGCCGTATAAAGGGGAGGAATTATTTGGGGTCGGTCTATCGGATTTGGTAGCCACGGCAACAGCCGGGAAGTCCACCTTTTTACCTCAAGTCCCCTCCCAGCAGAAAAAGACGGTCTTTTCAGCCGCAGTCCTTTCGTTCCTATAAGAACAAGCGAGCAAAAGGACATTAATATTTGCCCCGAGGCAAAGGAAAGGGTAAGAGACTGCAGCAAGCAGCCCCTTCCCAGGAGCAGAAGTCCTCCCCGGCTTCTGCAAAGGCCTCAGCATGACGCTGGGACCTTACAAGCGGACTCAGGGGCGGTGGGGGGTCGCCTCAAGAATTTCAGCGCACAGTGGGCTCACTCGCAGGTGGACCCCTGGATCCTGCAGGTAGTATCTCAGGGTTACAGGTTGGAATTCGAGAAGTCTCCCCCTCGCCGGTTCCTAAAATCTGCTTTACCAACGTCTCCCTCAGACAGGGCGACGGTATTGGAAGCCATTCACAAGCTGTATTCTCAGCAGGTGATAATCAAGGTACCCCTTCTACAACAGGGAAAGGGGTATTACTCCACGCTATTTGTGGTACCGAAGCCGGACGGCTCGGTAAGACCTATTCTAAATCTGAAATCTCTGAACCTGTACATACAAAAATTCAAGTTCAAGAAGGAGTCACTCAGAGCAGTGATAGCGAATCTGGAAGAAGGGGATTTTATGGTGTCCTTGGACATCAAGGATGCTTACCTTCATGTCCCAATTTGCCCTTCACACCAAGGGTACCTCAGGTTCGTGGTACAAAACTGTCATTATCAGTTTCAGACGCTGCCGTTTGGATTGTCCACGGCACCCAGGGTCTTTACCAAGGTAATGGCCGAAATGATGATACTTCTTCGAAGAGAAGGCGTATTAATTATCCCTTACTTGGACGATCTCCTGATAAGGGCAAGATCCAGAGACCAGCTGGAGGTCGGAGTAGCACTAACTCAAGTAGTGCTCCAACAGCACGGGTGGATTCTGAATTTTCCAAAATCCCAACTGATCCCGACGACACGTCTGCTGTTCCTAGGGATGATTCTGGACACTGTTCAGAAAAAGGTATTTCTTCCGGAGGAGAAAGCCAGGGAGTTATCCGAACTCGTCAGGAACCTCCTAAAACCAGGGACAGTGTCTGTGCATCAATGCACAAGAGTCCTGGAAAAAAGGGTCTCTCTGCTATGGTGGTTGCAGAGTGCTCATCTGTTAGAGGGCCGCAGATTCGGCATACAGAACTGGGTCCTAGTGACCACGGATGCCAGCCTGAGAGGCTGGGGAGCGGTCACACAAGGAAGAAACTTCCAGGGCGTGTGGTCAAGCCTGGAAACGTCTCTTCACATAAATATACTGGAACTAAGAGCAATCTACAATGCTCTAAGCCTGGCAAACCCTCTGCTTCAGGGTCAGCCGGTGTTGATCCAGTCGGACAACATCACGGCAGTCGCCCACGTAAACAGACAGGGCGGCACAAGAAGCAGGAGGGCAATGGCAGAGGCTGCAAGGATTCTTCGCTGGGCGGAAAATCATGTGATAGCACTGTCAGCAGTGTTCATCTCGGGAGTGGACAACTGGGAAGCAGACTTCCTCAGCAGACACGATCTTCACCCGGGAGAGTGGGGACTTCATCCAGAAGTCTTCCACATGATTGTAGTCCATTGGGAAAGACCAATGGTGGACATGATGGCGTCCCGCCTCAACAAAAAACTGGACAGGTATTGCGCCAGGTCAAGAGACCCTCAGGCAATAGCTGTGGACGCTCTGGTAACACCATGGGTGTACCAGTCAGTGTATGTGTTTCCTCCTCTGCCTCTCATACCCAAGGTACTGAGAATTATACGGCAAAGGGGAGTAAGAACGATACTAGTGGCTCCGGACTGGCCAAGAAGGACTTGGTACCCGGAACTTCAGGAGATGCTCACGGAAGACCCGTGGCCTCTACCTCTAAGAAGGGATCTGCTTCAGCAGGGACCGTGTCTATTCCAAGACTTACCGCGGCTGCGTTTGACGGCATGGCGGTTGAACGCCGGATCCTAAGGGAAAAAGGCATTCCGGAAGAGGTCATCCCTACCCTGGTCAAAGCCAGGAAGGAGGTGACTGCACAACATTATCACCGCATTTGGAGAAAATATGTTGCATGGTGTGAGGCCATGAAGGCCCCGACAGAGGAATTTCAACTGGGTCGATTCCTACATTTCCTGCAAACAGGATTATCTATGGGCCTCAAATTAGGGTCCATTAAGGTTCAAATTTCGGCCCTGTCGATTTTCTTCCAGAAAGAATTGGCTTCAGTTCCTGAAGTCCAGACTTTTGTAAAAGGAGTACTACATATACAGCCCCCGGTTGTGGCCCCAGTGGCACCGTGGGATCTTAATGTAGTCTTGGATTTTCTCAAATCCCATTGGTTTGAGCCACTCAAATCGGTGGATTTGAAATATCTTACATGGAAAGTAACCATGCTACTGGCCCTGGCTTCAGCCAGGAGAGTATCGGAATTGGCGGCTTTATCGTATAAAAGCCCATATCTGATTTTCCATTCGGACAGGGCAGAATTGAGGACGCGTCCTCATTTTCTGCCTAAGGTGGTATCAGCGTTTCACCTGAACCAGCCTATTGTGGTGCCTGCGGCTACTAGCGATTTGGAGGATTCCAAGTTGTTGGACGTTGTCAGAGCATTGAAAATATATATTTCAAGGACGGCTGGAGTCAGAAAATCTGACTCGCTGTTTATACTGTATGCACCCAACAAGCTGGGTGCTCCTGCTTCTAAGCAGACTATTGCTCGTTGGATTTGTAGTACAATTCAGCTTGCACATTCTGTGGCAGGCCTGCCACAGCCTAAATCTGTCAATGCCCACTCCACAAGGAAGGTGGGCTCATCTTGGGCGGCTGCCCGAGGGGTCTCGGCATTACAACTCTGCCGAGCAGCTACGTGGTCAGGGGAGAACACGTTTGTAAAATTCTACAAATTTGATACCCTGGCTAAGGAGGACCTGGAGTTCTCTCATTCGGTGCTGCAGAGTCATCCGCACTCTCCCGCCCGTTTGGGAGCTTTGGTATAATCCCCATGGTCCTGACGGAGTCCCCAGCATCCACTAGGACGTCAGAGAAAATAAGAATTTACTCACCGGTAATTCTATTTCTCGTAGTCCGTAGTGGATGCTGGGCGCCCATCCCAAGTGCGGATTGTCTGCAATACTTGTACATAGTTATTGTTACAAAAAAAAAAAAAAAAATCGGGTTGTTTATTGTTGTGAGCCATCTTTTCAGAGGCTCCTACGTTATCATACTGTTAACTGGGTTCAGATCACAAGTTGTACGGTGTGATTGGTGTGGCTGGTATGAGTCTTACCCGGGATTCAAAATCCTTCCTTATTGTGTACGCTCGTCCGGGCACAGTATCCTAACTGAGGCTTGGAGGAGGGTCATAGGGGGAGGAGCCAGTACACACCACCTAGTGGTCAAACTTTTAAATTTTGTGCCCTGTCTCCTGCGGAGCCGCTATTCCCCATGGTCCTGACGGAGTCCCCAGCATCCACTACGGACTACGAGAAATAGAATTACCGGTGAGTAAATTCTTATTTTTTGTCCGGATGGCTTTTTGTCATCCGGTAGAGTCTTTCACACACAACGGCTTTGGGCTGTGTGTAATGCTGTGCACATGCGCAGCAGCAGACACTGCTTGAAAAAAACAACGTTGTGTGCGAAAGCTCCCCATCACACACATGGTTCACTGCATACAAGGACGACCCGGCAGCCGGACCTTCCAGTGGATATTTCCGGCAGCCGGGCCCGTGCAGTGTGAAAGGACCCTACACTTTACATTATTACTTACAATACCGGCACGGGAAAATGGCTTTTTTCTGGCCGGCAAAAGCCGCCGCGTATGTAATAGCTCATTCTCCTCTCACCTGTCATAGACAAGCCGCTATCACCCGTAGAATCACTCCGCTACCTGGATGATGTGTTTTGCACTACATTATATGTAACTTTAGGAACGGATGTGATTGCAAGTCACAGGAGATCAGCACCCACAATCCTTCCACGGCCAAAGTCTCCTAGGGCATATTCTTCCCCATTCTAGTTTTGGGTCTGAACAACAGCTGAACCTCTTGATCATGTAGTCATGCTTTCACGCATGGAGTTGTTGCCACATGATTGGTTGATTAGATATTTGCAGGAACGAGCAGGTGCACCTAATACAGTGGTCACTGAGTGTTTCTAAGACAATATACAGGAGGCGTCATTATGTCTGTTCTCTATATTGCGTCCCTGCGTTGTCATATATCTGCTCTGTAGTATATAGGTGTCCAAAAGTGCATACTCTGTGTCGGTGTGTATGTACACTATATACTGTATCTCCTAAAGTCTGTATGTTCATACTAAATCATGACAATTCCTATATACTCCATGAGTATTTGGTGGTTTATGTTCTGCATTATTGCATGGGCCACCTGCGGCGTCAGAGGAGTCTGACCAGGTTCAGGGATAAACGCGACGAGAATCCTGCTAAGGCTTTATGAGTGGCTAGTATCAATCGCCACGCCATGTCTGTGTACTGGTGAATTAGTCCAGGGGCATCAGCGAGGGCTGGGAAGGGTTACTGTGGAAGGAGTGCTCAGTTTGGCCACTAGATGGCAGCAACAAGCTGATGTGCTGTATATAGCATGCATAGGGTGGTGTCAGGCGGGGCCATATTCTGCCAACATACCCTCCTGTATGCGCTTTGGTTCCTGTAAAACAGTTCCTGACCAAGGCACCATGGGTGTGGAGTTTGTATGTTCTCCCAACGCCTGCATGCTACAGTTTGCTCTCAAACGCCAAAATCATAGTTTGTGTAAATGTTGTAGGGAATATAGATTGTAAGCTCCACTGGGGCAAGGGACTGGTGTGACTGAGATATTCGCCGTACAGCGCTGCGGCACGTGTGTGCTATATAAATAACTGCTCATTAATAATAAGTAGTTCTGAGTGACCCCCTGATAATGTGAGGTAGGGGCTACAGTCCCGTCTTGCTGCTGCCTCCAGTTAGTCTGTGTATTCACCCCATTACAGATAGGGAGGCCAATCCTGGGTGTCGGGATTAAAAAAAAAAAAAGGTCAATCCCGTCATTTCTGGGATACCCGGGATTGAGTTGAAGACCCGCCCACACAAGCCCAGCCCACACAAACACTCGCCATAGTGGGTGGGAGCTGGGCTTGCGGGCTGCAGGTGGCGAGGCGCGGTCCTGGCGGTTGATGTCAGACTCGCCATCGTGGGTGGGAGGGTTTGCAGGCGGCTGGCGTCAGACTGCGCAGCGTGACCTCTGACATTACGTCACGCTGCGCAGTATGTACTGCTGGGGGCATGGGGAGCCGGGCGGCGTCTGAGCCTCCCGAGCACACTCAATGCTGCCCGGCATTAAAAAAAAAAAAACAATGGAGCAGGTAAAACCCGCAATCCCCGGGATTGAATTCCGCCTGTTTTTTGGCTTAAATCCTGGGATTGGCCTCCCTAGTAACAGCCTGCGATTTGCGGGAGCCGACGCAATTCCAGAGACATCGTCACTAGATTAAAGCAGCAATTAATTTAACCACTGCTCTAAAAAAAATAATCTGAAAATGTTCCCAAAATTGACAATTTGAAATTTGCTATCTGGGACATATTTAAATAATCTCTATTTTATACAGAAGACCAGTCACCAGCAGGAGGTGGGCGACCCTGTTCGGGGGAAGCCCGGGCTGGCGTGGTCGCATCTCGTGCATCCACCCCAGACAGCTTTGTTTTGCCCATAAACTTTTTTTCTTCTGTAAATTTGCACCGGCTCCTGCAAATTGTGGACTCTGTTCCTGCACAAAATTCCTCTCTGTTGCTGAGATCCTGACGCAAACAGGAAATCTACGCCCGGAAAGCAGCATAAACATATAGGCAGCCCTGACACAATCTCACTTTCTCCAGGAGAGAGACAGTGTGACAGGGGAGGGATTGTGTGATGTGAGGAGGCGGCTGCCGGGGACACAGAAGCCATTATCACTGGCTGCAGCGGGGGCAGGGGACGGTGGCAGTGATTGTGCAGTATGTATATATGCTATACGTATGTGCTGGTGATGTATATAGGTTATAAGTATGGTGTCTGTGGACAATGTATGCATATAGATATTTTGCTCACCCAGTCCGTGAAATCAGGGACCCCTGATGATAGCTTAGACACAGGCTGAAACGGACGCCGTTAGGCGGATATTGGGGGTAATTCCAAGTTGATCGCAGCAGGAAATTTTTTAGCAGTTGGGCAAAACCATGTGCACTGCAGGGGGGGGCAGATATAACATGTGCAGAGAGAGTTAGATTTGGGTGTGGTGAGTTCAATCTGCAATCTAAATTGCAGTGTAAAAATAAAGCAGCCAGTATTTACCCTGCACAGAAACAATATAACCCACCCAAATCTAACTCTCTCTGCACATGTTACATCTGCCCAACTGCTAAAAAATTTCCTTCTGCGATCAACTTGGAATTACCGCCATTATACAGTTCCCTCTTGTTTTCTTCATCACAGCAGTGAGTGGCGGCCCTCATTTCTGTATTTCACAGATTGGGTGAGTTGTTCTATCACTTCTGTGCACCTAGTCACAACGCTGCTGTAGTAGAAGCTTCGAGTGCTGCAAATACGTATATATAAGATGGGGATGGGACTCGGGGTCGACAGTGTTTAGGCCGACACCTATTGGTCAACAGTGAGTAGGTCGACACAGGAAATAGGTCTACATGGCCATTAGGTTGTGTGGCTGTATGTGTAGATCATTCCCTGAATACTGTGTGTCTGCTTTGCGGTATGCGGCTGTGTGTATAGATCATTCCCTGTATACTGATGTGTGTCTGCATTGTGGTGTGCGGCTGTGTGTATAGATCATTCCCTGTATACTGATGTGTGTCTGCATTGCAGTGTGCGGCTGTGTGTATAGATCATTCCCTGTATACTGATGTGTGTCTGCATTGCGGTATGCGGCTGTGTGTATAGATCATTCCCTGTATACTGATGTGTGTCTGCATTGCGGTGTGCGGCTGTGTGTATAGATCATTCCCTGTATACTGATGTGTGTCTGCATTGCGGTATGCGGCTGTGTGTATAGATCATTCCCTGTATACTGATGTGTGTCTGCATTGCGGTGTGCGGCTGTGTGTATAGATCATTCCCTGTATACTGATGTGTGTCTGCATTGCGGTGTGCGACTGTGTGTATAGATCATTCCCTGTATACTGATGTGTGTCTGCATTGCGGTGTGCGGCTGTGTGTATAGATCATTCCCTGTATACTGATGTGTGTCTGCATTGCGGTGTGCGGCTGTGTGTATAGATCATTCCCTGTATACTGATGTGTGTCTGCATTGCGGTGTGCGGCTGTGTGTATAGATCATTCCCTGTATACTGATGTGTGTCTGCATTGCGGTGTGCGGCTGTGTGTATAGATCATTCCCTGTATACTGATGTGTGTCTGCATTGCGGTGTGCGGCTGTGTGTATAGATCTCTCCCTGTATACTGATGTGTGTCTGCATTGCGGTGTGCGGCTGTGTGTATAGATCTCTCCCTGTATACTGATGTGTGTCTGCATTGCGGTGTGCGGCTGTGTGTATAGATCATTCCCGGTATACTGATGTGTGTCTGCATTGCAGTGTGCGGCTGTGTGTATAGATCTCTCCCTGTATACTGATGTGTGTCTGCATTGCGGTGTGCGGCTGTGTATAGATCATTCCCTGTATACTGATGTGTGTCTGCATTGCGGTGTGCGGCTGTGTGTATAGATCTCTCCCGGTATACTGATGTGTGTCTGCATTGCGGTGTGCGGCTGTGTGTATAGATCATTCCCGGTATACTGATGTGTGTCTGCATTGCGGTGTGCGGCTGTGTGTATAGATCTCTCCCGGTATACTGATGTGTGTCTGCATTGCGGTGTGCGGCTGTGTGTATAGATCATTCCCGGTATACTGATGTGTGTCTGCATTGCGGTGTGCGGCTGTGTGTATAGATCTCTCCCTGTATACTGATGTGTGTCTGCATTGCGGTGTGCGGCTGTGTGTATAGATCTCTCCCTGTATACTGATGTGTGTCTGCATTGCGGTGTGCGGCTGTGTGTATAGATCATTCCCGGTATACTGATGTGTGTCTGCATTGCGGTGTGCGGCTGTGTGTATAGATCATTCCCGGTATACTGATGTGTGTCTGCATTGCGGTGTGCGGCTGTGTGTATAGATCATTCCCGGTATACTGTGTGTCTGCATTGCGGTGTGCGGCTGTGTGTATAGATCATTCCCGGTATACTGATGTATGTCTGCATTGCGGTGTGCGGCTGTGTGTATAGATCTCTCCCTGTATACTGATGTGTGTCTGCATTGCGGTGTGCGGCTGTGTGTATAGATCATTCCCTGTATACTGATGTGTGTCTGCATTGCGGTGTGCGGCTGTGTGTATAGATCTCTCCCTGTATACTGATGTGTGTCTGCATTGCGGTGTGCGGCTGTGTGTATAGATCTCTCCCTGTATACTGATGTGTGTCTGCATTTACATGGATATTGGGTATGTCTTGGTTACTGGACCGTTCTCCCAGACTCTCCTCATTTCTCCTACGTCCTAGAGGATGCTGGGGACTCCGAAAGGACCGTGGGGTATAGACGGGCTCCGCAGGAGACATGGACACTTTAAGACTTTAAATGGGTGTGAACTGGCTCCTTCCTCTATGCCCCTCCTCCAGACCTCCGTTAGATTCTGTGCCCAGAGGAGACTGGTCACACACAGGGGGCTCTCCTGAGTTTCTCTGGAAATAGACTTTTGTTAGGTTTTTTATGTTCAGGGAGCACTGCTGGCAACAGGCCCCCTGCAGCGTGTGACTGAGGGGAGAGAAGCAGACCTACTTCTGTGAGTTACAAGGCTCTGCTTCTTAGGCTACTGGACACCATTAGCTCCAGAGGGTCTGATCGCTTGGGTCGCCTTGCAGCTCACTCCCGGAGCCGCGCCGCCGTCCCCCTCACAGAGCCAGAAGTCAGAAGGCAGGTGAGTATTAGAAGCAACGAAGACTTCGTGAAGGCGGCAGAAGACTTCAGTTTTCCTGAGGTACAGCGCAGCGGCCGCGCTGCGCGCCATTGCTCCCACGCGTACAAGGCACTTCAAGGGTGCAGGGGGGCGCCCTGGGCAGCAAATATTACCTCGTATAAGGGGCTGGCATGTATGTAAGGTGCGGTGGCACCATTCCAGGGACCCCCCCGCCAGCATAAAAAAGCGGGATGGAAGCGCGCCATGTAGGGGGTGGGGCTTCATCCTCTAACCAGCGCCATTTTCTCTCCACAGCTTGCTGCAGAGATGCTGCTCCTAGTCCTTCACTGCACACAAGTAACTGGGTGCTTGAAAAACGAGGGGGGGGGGCCCACAAATTTGGTGTTGGTTAATATTGTTATAATATATAACAGCGCTTACAGGTTTCTGACCAATGGGGCGCTGGGTGTGAGCTGGCAAACTCTTTCTCTGTCCCTCTGAAAGGCCTTGCTGTGGGTCTGTCCCCTGTAGCCCAGTGTGTTGGGTGGTGTCGGTACGTGTGTCGACATGTCCGAGACTGAATGCTCTTCCCAGGAGGAGGCACGTGTGAGGGCTGAACATTATGAAGGAGTGACTCCGTCGGCACCGCCGACTGCTGATTGGGTGGAGATGTGGAGCGTTTGGAATAAGAGTGTGGCTTTGTTGCATAAGAGGTTGGATAAATCCGAGGCTCCGAACCAGGCATGGAGGCATTCCATGGGAGAGGTAGTCCCACTCACTCGGGCACCCTCGGGGTCCCAAAAACGTTCATTTACCCAGATATCAGACTCGGATACCGACACGGACTCAGACTCCAGTGTCGACTATGATAATGCGAAGCTACATCCTAAGGTGGCTAAGAGTATTCAATACATGATTGTGGCAATAAAAGACGTGTTACATATCACAGAGGACCCCGCTGTCCCTGAGACAAGGGTCTGCATGTTTAAGGGGAAGAAGCCGGAAGTAACGTTTCCTTCCTCGCATGAAATGAATGCTCTTTTTGAAAGGGCCTTGGAAACCCTGGATAAACGGTGGCAGATTCCCAGGAGAATTGCTATGGCATACCTGTTTCCTTCCCAGGATAGGGTTAGGTGGGAGTCGACCCCCACAGTGGACAAAGCTCTAGCGCATTTGTCCAAGAAGGTGGCGTTGCCGTCACCTGAGATGGCGGCCCTTAAGGATCCGGCTGATCGTAGGCAGGAAACTACCTTAAAGTCTATTTATGTCACGACAGGTACGCTGCTCAGGCCAGCCGTGGCGTCGGCATGGGTGAGTAACGCTATTGAAAAGTGGGCTGATACCTTGTTATCTGAAATAGACACTCTGGATAGGGATAGCGTACTGTTGACACTGGGTCATATCAAGGACGCTGCGGTCTATCTCAAGGATGCTGCGAGGGATATTGGCCTCTTGGGATCGAGGGCCAATGCCATGGCAGTATCGGCTAGGAGGGCATTGTGGACTCATCAATGGAATGGTGATGCTGATTCTAAAAAGGCTATGGAGGCTCTGCCCTATAAGGGGGAAGTTTTATTAGGTGAAGGCCTCGCGGACCTGGTTTCTACAGCTACCGCGGGTAAGTCCTCGTTTCTGCCTTTTGTTCCTCCGCAGCAAAAGAAGACGCCTCAATACCAGATGCTGTCCTTTCGGTCGCAGAAGTTCCAGAAAGGATGTGGGTCATCCTTCCTTGCCAGAGGTAAGGGAAAGGGAAAGAGATCACCGGCCGTGGCAGGGTCTCAGGAGCAGAAGTCCTCCCCGGCTTCTGCCAAGTCCACCGCATTACGCTGGGGTTCCCCTGCGGGAGTCTGCACCGGTGGGGGCGCGTCTTCAGCTTTTCAGTCAGGTCTGGGTTCACTCGGGCCTGGACCCTTGGGTGCTAGAAATTGTGACCCAATGAAAAAAACTGGAGTTTCAAGACGTGCCTCCACGCAGATTTTTCAAATCGGCTTTACCAGCTTCCCTTCCGGAAAGGGAGGTAGTGAGTGCGGCAATACAGAAGCTGTGTCAGCAGCGGGTCATTGTCGAGGTGCCCCCGTCACAACGGGGAGAAGGGTTTTATTCAAGCCTGTTTGTGGTCCCGAAGCCGGATGGCTCGGTCAGACCGATTCTGAATTTAAAGTCCCTCAATCTGTATTTGAAAAGTTTCAAATTCAAGATGGAATCTCTGCGTGCAGTGATCTCCAGTCTAGAGGGAGGGGATTTTATGGTATCAGTCGACATAAAGGATTCTTACCTACATGTCCCCATATATCCTCCTCATCAGACGTACCTGAGGTTCACTGTTCAGGATTGTCACTACCAATTTCAGACGTTGCCGTTTGGTCTTTCCACGGCCCCGAGGATTTTTACCAAGGTCATGGCGGAAATGATGGTGCTCCTGCGCAAGCAGGGGGGGTCACAATTATCCCGTACTTGGACGATCTCCTGATAAAGGCGAGATCACAGGAGCTATTGCTAAAAAACGTTGCGCTGTCCCTGACGGTTCTGCAGCAACATGGATGGCTCCTAAATTTGCCAAAGTCGCAGTTGATTTCGACAACACGGCTGTCGTTCTTGGGCATGGTTCTGGACACGGTTCTACAGAGCGTTTTTCTCCCGGGGGAAAAAGCTCTGGAAATCCAGTCCATGGTCAAGGACCTTCTGAAACCGGCAAGAGTGTCGATTCATTGGTGCACTCGAGTGCTGGGGAAGATGGTAGCGGCCTACGAGGCCATTCCGTTTGGCAGATTTCATGCCAGAACGTTTCAGTGGGACCTGTTGGACAAATGGTCCGGGTCCCATCTGGACATGCACCGGAGAATATGCCTGTCCCCCAAGGCCAGGATTTCTCTACTGTGGTGGCTCCAAAGTTCTCACCTACTGGAGGGTCGCCGGTTCGGGATCCAGGATTGGGTCCTGGTAACCACGGATGCGAGTCTCTGGGGTTGGGGAGCAGTCACTCAAGGGGAGAATTTCCAGGGAAAATGTTCAAGCCAGGAAGCTTGTCTGCACATAAACATCCTGGAGTTAAGGGCCATTTACAACGCCTTTCTGCAAGCAGAACATCTCCTTCGCGGCCTACCCGTCCTGATTCAGTCGGACAACATAACAGCGGTGGCGCACGTAAACCGCCAGGGCGGAACAAGGAGCAGAGCAGCAATGGCGGAGGCCACAAAGATTCTTCGCTGGGCGGAAAGACATGTAAGTGATCTGTCAGCGGTCTTCATACCAGGCGTGGACAACTGAGAGGCAGACTTCCTCAGCAGACACGATCTCCATCCAGGAGAGTGGGGTCTTCATCAAGAGGTCTTTGCAGAAGTGACAAGTCGTTTGTGACTTCCTCAAGTAGACATGATGGCGTCTCGCCTCAATAAGAAGCTTCAGGCATATTGTTCCAGGTCGAGGGACCCTCAGGCACTTGCAGTGGACGCGCTAGTGACGCCGTGGGTGTTTCAGTCGGTCTATGTGTTCCCTCCGCTTCCGCTCATTCCAAAGGTGTTAAAAATCATAAGAAGAACAGGAGTTCGGACGATACTCGTTGTTCCAGACTGGCCAAGGAGGGCCTGGTATCCGGATCTTCAGGAATTGCTCGTGGAAGATCTCTGGCCTCTTCCTCTGAGAGAGGATCTGTTACGGCAAGGACCGTGCGTGTTCCAAGACTTACCGCAGTTGCGTTTGACGGCATGGCGGTTGAACGCCAAATTCTAGCTCGAAAGGGTATTCCCGTAGAAGTCATTCCGACTTTACTGATGGCTAGAAAGGAGGTAACGGCGAAGCATTACCACCGTATTTGGAGAAAATATGGGTCTTGGTGCGAATCCAAGAAGGCGCCTACGGAAGAATTTCAGCTGGGTCGTTTTCTCCATTTTTTGCAATCTGGCGTGGATGCGGGCCTAAAGTTAGGCTCCATTAAAGTGCAGATTTCGGCCTTATCTATTTTCTTTCAAAGGGAATTGGCCTCGCTTCCAGAAGTACAGACTTTCGTGAAGGGGGTGCTGCACATACAGCCTCCATTTGTGCCCCCGGTGGCACCATGGGACCTTAATGTGGTGTTACAGTTCCTAGCGTCACATTGGTTCGAACCGTTACAAACGGTTGAGTTGAAGTTTCTCACTTGGAAGGTGGTCATGCTTTTGGCCTTGGCGTCCGCAAGGCGGGTGTCAGAGTTGGCGGCTTTGTCTCACAAAAGCCCTTACTTGGTCTTCCATGTTGATAGAGCAGAATTGAGAACTCGTCAACAATTTCTGCCAAAGGTGGTTTCTGCGTTTCACATGAACCAACCTATTGTGGTACCTGTGGCTACGGAAGCCTTGGCGGATTCTAAGTCTCTCGATGTGGTCAGAGCTTTGAAAATGTATGTGGCCAGAACGGCTCGTATTAGGAAAACAGAGGCGCTGTTTGTTCTATATGCTTCCAACAAGGTTGGGGCTCCTGCTTCAAAGCAGACTATTGCTCGCTGGCAGGCTCATTCTGCGGCTGGATTGCCGTTACTGAATTCGGTAAAGGCCCATTCCACTAGGAAGGTGGGCTCGTCTTGGGCGGCTGCCCTGGGTGTCTCGGCATTACAGCTTTGCCGAGCTGCTACTTGGTTGGGGTCAAACACGTTTGCAAAAGTCTACAAGTTTGATACCCTGGCTGATGAGGACCTCATGTTTGCTCAGTCGGTGCTGCAGAGTCATCCGCACTCTCCCGCCCGGTCTGGAGCTTTGGTATAAACCCCATGGTCCTTTTTGGAGTCCCCAGCATCCTCTAGGACGTAGGAGAAAATAGGATTTTAATACCTACCGGTAAATCCTTTTCTCTAAGTCCGTAGAGGATGCTGGGCGCCCGTCCCAGTGCGGACTCTAGCTGCAGTACTTGTTAATGGTTATTGCTTATGTTACACAAAGGTTGTGTTTTGGCTAAGGTCAGCCTGTTGCTGATTGTTTTGATTCACGCTGTTAACTGGTTGTAGTTACAGGTCATGTTGTACGGTGTGGTGTGAGCTGGTATGTATCTCACCCTTAGTTTAACAAAATCCTTTTCCTCGAATTGTCCGTCTCTCCTGGGCACAGTTCCTATAATTGGAGTCTGGGGGAGGGGCATAGAGGGAGGAGCCAGTTCACCCCCATTTAAAGTCTGAAAGTGCCCATGTCTCCTGCGGATCCCGTCTATACCCCATGGTCCTTTTGGAGTCCCCAGCATCCCCTACGGACTAAGAGAAAAGGATTTACCGGTAGGTATTAAAATCCTATTTTTTTCTGTGTGATCCATTTCTGTTCCTTATACATAGGCTCACCAATACTATTCCTTTAATCCGGGCCGCTCAGGGATTACACAGGTTCTGTGGCTGATTACCACCAGGTGACATACAGGCATGAAGTCAGCCAGCCACAGACCCTGTGTAATTCATACGTGCCCCAGTGTAAAGGGATTGCATGGCAAGCTTACTTCTAACCAATGTCCCTCAGGCTCTGTCCTTGGGCCCCATCCTGTAGAGCCGGCGGTGTGCCCCGGCTGCTGCCTCGTTACATGGACCGGAGAGCCTGAGTGCGGGGTAGGTGCCGCTGTAGTCTGACTCATGTGTGTTGCCCTCAGATGTTCCTGTCTGTCACACGTCTGGTCCTGAGGATGAAGAAGGAAAGCCAGGCCAGGCTGCGGCCGAGCGAGGTGGTCACCATCAGCAAGACCAAGAAGAAGCCGCACGTGAAGCGCTGCTGCTGAGGCCCGGCCTGGAGAAGCGGACTGCGGTGTGAGAGCGGCGTGATTGTGTGTTCTTCCATCGTACAGCGCGGGGGGAATGCTGTATATACAATGTATGGGACTGAATTCAGGCTGCAGCGAGGCCTGGTGTAGTGTTATGTACAGTATAGCGGTAACACAGGGACCACTGGAAACCGGGGGAGGGGGGGGTGTATGTCCATAGAGGGGTGGGCTGCAGTGACGTTACACAGAGGACGGCGGTATGCAGATGGTGATAGTCCTGTCTCTACAAGCGGGCTGTAGTGACAGGCTTGTGCATGGACAGTACAGGAATAGTAGTGCAGTGTGTATGTGCACGGCACAGTTGTTTATGTGGGGGCTGCACTGGAATAGGGAGGACAGCGTGTATGGGGGCTGTACAGGAATAGCAGGGCAAGTATGTATGTGTGCATTGTACAGAAATAGCAGAGCTCTGTGTGTGTGGGGGGGCAGTACAGGAATAGCAGAGGGGTGTATGGGCAATACAAGAATAGCAGAGGTGCGGGGGCATGTACAGGAGCAGTAGAGCGGGTGTATGCATGTACAGGAACAGCAGAGCGGTGTATTTGTGTGTGTGTGGGCGCCAGTACAGAATAGCAGAGGGGTGTATGGGTAATACTAGAATAGCAGAGGTGCGGGGACATGTACAGGAGCAGTAGAGCTGTGTTGGTGGGTCTGTACAGGAATATTAGTGCTGTCTGTGTGTGGGGGGGGGGGGGGGGGGGGGAGTACAGGAATAGCAGAGGAGCGTGTATGCATGTACAGGAACAGCAGAGCGGGTGTATGCATGTACAGGAACAGCAGAGTGGGTGTATGCATGTACAGGAACAGCAGAGCGGGTGTATGCATGTACAGGAACAGCAGAGCGGGTGTATACATGTACAGGAACAGCAGAGCGGGTGTATGCATGTACAGGAATAGCAGAGGAGCGTGTATGCATGTACAGGAACAGCAGGGGGGTGTATGCATGTACAGGAACAGCAGAGTGGGTGTATGCATGTACAGGAACAGCAGAGCGGGTGTATGCATGTACAGGAACAGCAGAGCTGTGTATTTATGTGTGTGTGGGCGCCAGTACAGAATAGCAGAGGGGTGTATGGGTAATACTAGAATAGCAGAGGTGCGGGGACATGTACAGGAGCAGTAGAGCTGTGTGGGTGGGTCTGTACAGGAATATTAGTGCTGTCTGTGTGTGGGGGGGGGGGGGGGGGGAGTACAGGAATAGCAGAGGAGCGTGTATGCATGTACAGGAACAGCAGAGCGGGTGTATGTTTGTGCTGTACACATTTAGGTGATAACTCCCCTCTGTCCTTATTGTTTGATGCAGAATAGAACTCTGTAGCCTCGTTAATTATCCACATGTATAGGATCTTTTATTGACCGCCATCTTTAACCCAGCCCAGTGCTTCACACTGACCAATCAGACCCCCGCTTCCCTGATAGTATCTATATATTTATATATATGTAACATCTCCCCCTGTATGGGGATATAAAGCTTATTTTTGCATCTAACTGAATAATAGACAATAAAGAGACATTTTGTATGGAAGAATCATCTTCTGGTCATCACTCCGGATCTCCGCCGGCCTCCGCCCCCTCAGCGGCCTCTGCGTTTCCTGCGCGCTCGTCTGCGGGGTTTTCCAGCATCTCCTTATACTGGCGCTTGAAGAACCCAATCTGGAGGTAGGAAGGGAGGGGGAGGGGGTGTCAGTGATCACATACATAGTATCAGCCCCCCCTGTAATAGAGGACACACTGCCGATCCCCCAAAGCAAGAATAAATTACCCAATCATCTCAGAATCTGACGCGTTTTGGAGCCTCAGGGTGTAATCTGTCATGTGCCGCCTCCTCTGGCTCCCTGTGTTCTTACCGGATATACTGCCTGCTCCTCAACTATATACCGGCAGCTTGGTTCATATGTGGACTCGTTCATGGTAGCGGTGGAGGATGTGTGAATAGAACCTGTTCTCCCTTACGTCACTGTATATCTAAATATTTTAGGAACTCCGGGCGCCGTTCCTCTTGAAGCACGGATTACAGTTCACTGTAAGAGGGCAATTTGTATGAGAACGTATCATAAGGCGCTAAACCATCAAATGCTCCCTGTTTTATCAGGGTGGCTAGATGATACTGAAATATAACGCCTAGTCTCGCTGCTATTCCCTATAAATTGGGGGCTCGGGCTGACTAGGCACCATGACTGTTCCTTTGGAGTAGCACACCAGCGGAAGGGATAGTTTCTGGCTAGCAGGTATGTCTCTCTCGCAGACGGCTGACTACCTCCTAAATCCTGGGATTACTAAGGGTTCAGTAACTGTTAGTGACTCCTAATATCTGTCTGACTCCTGAGACGACTGAAGAGCCCAGATGTCTTATGGATATCAAAGTCCACTCGGCTTTCTCTTAATATGGTGCTGCAGTTTCCACGTGAAGCACAGCCCTCGTTAAGGTATAAGGCCTAATTCAGATCTGATCGGCGCTGTGCGTTTTCGCAGAGCGGGCAATCAGATCCGAGCTGTGTATGCACCACAATGCGCCGGTGTGTCGCGCAACAGGCATCAGCGCCTAGCGACGGGACGGTGCGTTTGCAAAGTGATTGACAGGAAGAGGCCGTATGTGGGTGGCAACTGACAGTGTACAGGGAGTATCCGGAAAAACGCAGGCGGGTTCAAGCATTTTCAGGTAGGGTGTCTGACACCGGCTCCGGCCCCGATCAGGAGGAAACAATCGCACAGGAAGAGTGAGTTTTGGGCTGAGCAGAGACTGCACAAAATCAGTTTGTGCAGCTCGGCGTACACATAGGATCGCACGCTTGCACGGCGAAAATACACCCCCCTTCCCCGTAGGCGGCGACTATCTGATTGCAGACCTTCGGAGCTGCTGCTGAGGCTGCTGGGAATTATCGGCCTGTGTAATCAGATGTACATATTCTGTAGCGCATCACACGTCATGCCTAACATGGCAGGGTATTACATGTGTGTCTGCTTTACCGCTACTGCCGCCGAAATGCTCACTGGCAACGGAGGCTTCCAGGTAGACGAGCTGCTGCGTTATGGTAGAACGCGTGGGTGGCTGGGAGCGTCCATTTATAATGCAACAACAAATAGTGCAATACGTGCCCAGGTGCTCATAGACCGGTGTGCTCGAAGCCGGTAACGCAGGGGCTCACGCAGAACGTGTACAGAATGTATAAATATATTGTGCCAGAAAAACTGAGACAGTGTCTTCTGTTCCCAGTACATGTCCTCACACCCCCGCATTAAACAGAGGCAGATGGAGCAAGGCTTGATAGCAGGTGCCAGAAAGAGGGGTCGGAAATCAACAACAAAAAACTAGTTTTTTTTTCACCTGCGACAATTTCCTTGACTACAACATCAGGGAAGGCGTCTGGAGTGTCCATGATCATACAAAGTTTCGCACATCATCTGGCGTGTATTGTAACATCCGACCGTCGTCAGATGACGGCAACATTTAATGCTGGTGCCATAAGTAACATCAGTGCTCAGTTAAACGTTCCCTTTCTCCTATGGAGTACAGGAGCCGGCGGTTCTCCAGGGTCATATTACTGAGCCTATTGCACTGGACGCAAAACGACTGGAAATGTGTAGCCTGGTCCGAATAGTCGCGATTCCAACTGTTTCGGGTAAATGGATGATTATGCGTTCTGAGAAAACCTCCCCCCAAGGCAATGTACCACGTGTGCCAACATGGGGGGTCATTCCGAGTTGTTCGCTCGGTAAATTTCTTCGCATCGCAGCGATTTTCCGCTTAGTGCGCATGCGCAATGTCCGCACTGCGACTGCGCCAAGTAAATTTGCTATGCAGTTAGGAATTTTACTCACGGTTTTTTCCTCGTTCTAGTGATGGTAATGTGATTGACAGGAAGTGGGTGTTTCTGGGCGGAAACTGGCCGTTTTATAGGTGTGTGTGAAAAAACGCTACCGTTTCTGGGAAAAACGCGGGAGTGACTGGAGAAAAGGAGGAGTGTCTGGGCGAACGCTGGGTGTGTTTGTGACGTCAAACCAGGAACGACAAGCACTGAACTGATCGCACTGGCAGAGTAAGTCTCGAGTTACTCAGAAACTGCACAGAGATGTCTTATTGCAATATTGCAAATCTTTCGTTCGCAATTTTAAGAAGCTAAGATTCACTCCCAGTAGGCGGCGGCTTAGCGTGTGCAAAGCTACTAATAGCAGCTTGCGAGCGAACAACTCGGAATGACCCCCATGGAACAGTCCAGGGTAGCAGTGTATATGTTCTGGTGTAGGGTGTGTTCTCCAACGACCTAGTGAATACTGGGGCATAGTATATTACCATGGGGTATAGATCGGGTCCATTGGAGCCTGGCACTTGAAGAAATCATTAGTGTGTGCTGGCTCCTCCCCTCTATGCCCCTCCTACCAGACTCAGTTTAGGAAATGTGCCCGAGGAGCCGGTTGCATTCTGCGTGTGGGACTTAGTGGGGGTACCGATCCAACCTCCTCAGAGTTAATGGTTCCTATCCCCGCTGACAGGACACTGATCTCCTGAGGTGATTGTTTCTCATACCCCAGGGTGTGATTCCACGCCGGCAGCATACCGCCACCGCTAACAGATGCCGAAGCAGACGCAGTGCGGTGAGTACAGACACCTGGGTCCCGGTTAGTGAGTCCCTGGTGCAAATGGCGGCATGAAGGGACAGCGATCACCCGGCTATAGGCCGCGGTGCCTGCTGTGTACCCACACTGGCATTATACATGTATAAGGGGGTGCGCACTCTCTTTTTACAAATACATGGAGAAGCCAGTATAAATAACATAGAGGGGGCGCACGCCATTAAGGGGGCGGGGCTTGCCTGAGAGCGGGACCAGAGGCTAAAAGGCGCCATTTCCTGCTTCTGGTGCTGTGTAAAGGCTGCATGCGGAGACTGCTCCTCCACAGGACCCACTGACTCACCAATTGTATGGTACCAGGGGGTTATAGTGAGGGGGGAGCACATAGTCAGCGGTTATACCTCTGTGAGGTAAATTACACATAAGAGACACCCAGCGAGGCACTGCTCTGTCTGAGGTATTGTGTGCTGCTCCCATTCCTCTCTGTGTCACTCCATGCAGGGTAGTCTGGAATAAGTGTGTTGTCTCTATAATACTGCTCTGTGATTTCTGCTAAGGCATGTCTGATAATAAGTCTGTGTGTACTTCATGCAAGGCTAGGTTTACACCTTCCTCACAGGGGTCCCTAATGTGTACCCAATGCTCTGTACCCTCACAGGGTAGTATTTGCAGGAACCTGAGTGGATCAAATCATTTAATCATATAAATTCAGAGTTAGCTATGGCTAAGCAAGAAAGGAAAACCCTGAAACAATCTATGGACACGTTCATGTTAGCTGCTGCAGACCACAGACAGGCTCCTCGGCCCCCCCTGGTGGTCTCTCATAAACGCGCACTCCCACAGATATTGCAGTCATAGGTGTGCGCATGGGGGTGCCTGGTGCGCACAGGCACCCCCTAATGTCCGGCACCCCGATCTCACATTCCTGATGCAGTGATCGTCAAGCAGGCTGATTACTGTCCCCTCTGCACTGCACCCTGTCAGGACTGCATTACTGACCGGATGCCTGGGTTAATCAAGGGTGCCACTGCCACCGGCTTTCAAACTCCCAGCTCCACCTCAATGTTCAAAAACAGCGTGATGTGATTACGTCATGCTGCTTGCATGCCCACCCGCCACATGCCCACCTCTCTCCTTCTATGCTATGCCACTGATGAGGATCAGCATGCAGCCAGCGTTCCTCTTAGAAAGACAAATTCAATACTGGCAGGCGGACGGCAGCAGCATTGACACGTCACTCATTTTTCCAGCAGCAGCAGTACTAGTCTGCGACTGTCAGTGAGTAACTGACTTGTAAGTAAGCTGCTGCAGCTTGCAGGGGAAAGAGACAAGGAACCAGACCATGCTGACTGTGATTGCAGTGAGTGCCATCAGGGGTGTTTGTTTGGTACACACCACAACATCTGACAATGTATCTGCTTTATTAGGATTGGTACAAGGGTGGATATTTTATATTGCGGCGCTACACACACCCCTCTGACGGTGCACCCCCTAATAAAATGTGCTGCGCACGCCTATGATTGCAGTCTGATTCTGAATTACCAGAATTAGATGAGGGAAATGAAGAGGTGGACGAGGATGATTCCCTGTCCCCAGGTGATGAAGCTCTCATTTATGCTATTAGAGAGGTCCTCAGTATCCCAGATAAGGAAACGGAACCAGTAGAGGAATTGTTTTTTAATGTGAAACCAAAGTCCTCTGCAACCTTCCCGGTTTCTAAGGAATTAGATTCCCTGGCTAAGGCAGCATGGATATATCCTGACAAAAAATGTATTACCCCTAAATGGGTACTAAATTCCTTTCCTTTCCCTACAGAGGATAGGAAAATGTGGGCAAACCCTCCAACAGTGGATACGTCTGTGTCCAGGCTGTCATGTAAAATTGTACTTCATGTACCTGGGGCCATTTCTCTCAAAGACCCAGCTGATTGCAAAATTGAGACCACTCTTAAATCAATTTATACTGCAGCGGGCATACCTCAATGCTTTACCATAGTGTGCAGCTGGATTTCTAGAGCCATGGTAAAATGGTCTGATAAGATTCTGAAAGGGTTATTATTATTATCCTTTATATGGCGCCACAAGGGTTCCGCAGCGCCCAATTACAGAGTACATATGAACATAATCAAAACAGGAAAACAGTGACTTACAGTTGAAGACAATATAGGACAAGTACAGGGTAACTAAGCATAACTACACCAGTAAATGACATAGAGACAAGTTCCAGGTGGCCAAAAAACTGCGTGATTTGGGCAGTTGAGGATTATTAAAGTAAGAAAAGGATAAGCACATGAGGGAAGAGGGCCCTGCTCGTGAGAGCTTACATTCTAAGGGGAGGGGTAGACAGACAGGGGTGTCACACATGGGGTACATAGAGAGCGTGGAACAGAGGGTTAGGATGAGATTTGGCTGGGTTTGGTAAAGAAATGGGTCTTAAGAGCCCGTTTGAAGTTTTGTAGAGAGGTGGAGAGTCTGAGGGGGAGAGGTAAAGAATTCCAGAGAAGTGGTGCAGCACGTGAAAAATCTTGGGAGATAAAAGTGGGAGGAATTAATCAGTAGGCAGGAGAGTCGGCGTGCAGTAGCGGAGGGAAGAGTACGGGTGGGAGAGTAAAGGGAGATAAGGTCAGAGATGTAGATGGGAGAGGAGTGGGTGAGTGCTTTGTAAGTGAGAGTGAGAAGCTTGAAATGGATTCTGAAAGGAAGGGAAGCCAGTGAAGGGCTTGTAGGAGAGGGGAGGTGGAGGTAGTGCGTTTGGTGAGGAAGATGAGCCGGGCAGCAGCATTGAGGATACACTACCTCAGGATGGGATAGTTACATTACTACAACATATTCAAGATGCTGCAAACTTTGAGTGAGGCTGTTAAGGAACTTAGTATTATTAACGGCTGTACCACGGCTATGGCGGTATCGACTCGCAAAGCCCAGTGGCTGCGACATGGGTCATCGGATGCTGATTCCAAGAAAGGGGTTGAGAACCTTCCTTTTACAGGCGATGCCTTGTTCGGGGAAGAACTGAACAAGTGGATATCTCCGGTAAATCTACATACCGGCCGTCTGCTACGCAACCAGCTAGACTATCCCTATCCTGGGCCCTCTCTGCGGTCCTTTCAGGTGGCAAGATTCAGAGGCAAGGCCAGAGGTGCCTCCAATGCTGCTAGAGGAACTCGCGTTAAGTCCCGTACACCAGCAGCTGCTGGATCTGCAGACCAGGCCTCAGGATCCTCTTCCACAAAGCCCTCCACGTGACGGTTGGCCCCAGTAACAAGGCGACTTTCAGGTAGGTGCTTGCCTTCAACACTTCGCCCACATATGGGCAGAGTCCTGCCGGGATCCTTGGGTGAGGGACCTCATATCCCAAGGATAGCGGCTGGAATTCCAGGAACTCCCTCCTCTCAGATTCTTCAGGTCAGCTTCACCTGTAGCAAGAGTTTTCTTACAGGAGGTGGTGCAAAAACTGCTTTCTACAGGAGTTACTGTTCCAGTACCTCCGCCGCTGCACACAAAGTGGTTTTACTCAAGTCTCTTTGTTGTCCCGACACCGGACGGCTCTATACGGTCGATCTTGAACCTCAAATCCCTGAACCCTTCTTTTCGAGTGTTCAAATTCAAGATGGAATCACTAAGCAATGATATCAAGTCTGGAGGAGGGGGGGTTTCTAGTGTCCCTGGATATCAAGGATGCGTACCTGCATATCCCAATATGGCCCCCTCACCAAGCGTTCCTCCGGTTCGGTGTACTGGACCAACATTTCCAGTTTCAGGCCTTACCCTTTGGTCTCTCCACAGCCCCAAGGGTATTCACGAAAGTCATGGCAGAGATGATTCTACAATTGCACATGATGGGTGTCAACATAATTCCGTACCTGGACGATCTCCAGATAAAGGTGGTATCTCGGGAACAGCTGCTGCACAGCATCGACTTGACTACTCGTCTGCTTACGGACCACGGATGGAGCCTCAATTTCCAGAAATCTCACCTGGAACCGTCTCAGAGAATTCCGTTCCTGGGAATGATCCTGGATACGGTGTCTCAGAAGGTTTACCTTCCAATGGACAAGGCTTTGACTATTCAGTCTATGGTCCGTTTGGTACTGAAACCATGCAGGATCTCAATTCATCTTTGCATTCGCTTGCAGGGCAAGATGGTGGCCTCCTACGAGGCAATATAGTACGGTAGGTTGCATGCATGGCCATTTCAACTGGATTTGTTGGACAAATGGTCGGGATCTCACCTGCACATGCATCAGCATATAACCCTGTTGCCAAAAGCAAGGATATCCTTACTATTGGTGGCTACAAGTCTCCCACCTTGTGGCGGGTCGGAGTTTCAATACCCAGTCTTGGACTCTGTTAACGACTGATGCCAGCCTCCGGGGTTGGGCGGCTCTGACCCAAGGAGCGCGGTTCCAGGGGACATGGTCGTGTCAGGAATCTGCTCTTCCAACATCCTGGAACTCAGAGCGATTTACATTGCTCTCCTACAGGCCTCATACCTCCTTCGGAATCAGGCCATCCAGGTGCATTAGGACAACGCCACGGCAGTAGCGTACATCAACCGACAAGGAGGAACAAGAAGCAGGGCCGCAATGCGAGAGATGTCAAGAATACTCCTCTGGGCAGAAGCCAATGCAAGGGCCATCTCAGCCATTTACATTCCAGGAGTGGACAACAGGGAAGCGGACTTCCTAATCAGGCATGACCTCCATCCGGGGGAATGGGGCCTTCACCCTCAGATGTTTCGATCATGTACCTGTGTCCTCCAATTCCTCTCATTCCAAGAGTTCTAAATAAACTCAAAAAGGAAAGATTTCAGGCAATTCTAATTGCCCCGGATTGGCCTCGACGGGCCTGGTATGCGGACCTCCTGACCTTGTCTCTGGAGGAACCCTGGCCTCTGCCGCTTCTCAAGGACGTTCTTCAACAAGGAAAATTTGTCTATCCAGATTTACAGCGGCTACATTTGACGGCTTGGACGTTGAGAGGAAGATTTTAACCAGAAAGGGTCTCCCATCCAAGGTTGTTTCAACTATGATCCAGTCCCGTAAGGTGGTTACTTCCAAATATTACCACCGGATTTGGAAGAAATATGTTTATTGGTGCGAGGGTAGAAAATATTCCCCTGTGGAATTTCGTCTGGGCTGTTTTCTACTGTTCCTGCAAGCAGGCGTGGATAAGGGCCTACGATTAGGCTCTATCAAAGTTCAAATTTCGGCTCTCTCTATCTGCTTCCAGAAACAACTGGCGGTACTTCCTGAAGTACAGACCTTTCTAAAGGGGGTTATGCACATTCAGCCTCCCTTTGTCCCTCCCGTGGGATCTCAATGTGGTCTTGACTTTTCTCCATTCGGACTGGTTTGAACCCTTGCATAGGGTAGACTTGAAATATCTAATGTGGAAGACAGTCGTGTTGCTGGCTTTAACCTATACAAGAGGTGTCTCAGAATTGGGGGCCTTATCCTATAAGAGCCCGTACTTGATATTTCATGAGGATAGGGTGGAGCTCAGAACTCGTCCACAGTTTTTGCCAAAGGTAGTGTCTGCCTTTCATGTAAATCAGCCAATTATGGTTCCAGTGTTGTCTGACACCTCCGTTGCTCCAAAGTCCCTGTATGTGGTGAGGGCTTTGAGGATTTACATCAGAAGGACTGCTCGTCACAGGAAGTCTGACTCGCTTTTTGTCCTTTTTATGATGCTGCTAAAATTGGTCGCCCTGCCTGCAAGCAATCTATTGCTCATTGGCTCAAATCGACTATTCAACAAGCCTATACTTCGGTGCTCTGCTGCTGCCGAGTACTATCCAGGCCCACTCCACTAGGTCGGTGGGTTCTTCCTGGGCGGCTGCTCGGGGTGTCTCAGCCTTACCGTTGTGCCGTGCAGCTCCTTGGTCTGGTTCAAAATACGTTTGTAAAGTTTTATAGGTTCTACACCTTGGCCAAGTATGACCTTCAGTGGGGTAAGGCGGTTTTGCAGGGGTCTCAGCACTACCCCACCCGTTCTGGGAGCTTTGGGACGTCCCCATTGTAATATACTATTCCCTAGTATCGACTAGGACGTTAAGGGAAAATAGGAATTTAATACCTACTGGTAATTCCTTTTCTCGTAGTCCGTAGTGGATATTGGGGGTAATTCCAAGTTGATCGCAGCAGGACATTTTTTAGCAACTGGGCAAAACCATGTGCACTGCAGTTGGAGGCAGATATAACAATTGCAGAGAGAGATAGATTTGGGTGGGGCGTGTTCAATCTGCAATCTAATTTGCAGTGTAAAAATAAAGCAGCCAGTATTTACCCTGAACAGAAACAAAATAACCCACCCAAATCTAACTCTCTCTGCACATGTTATATCTGCCTCCCCTGCAGTGCACATGGTTTTGCCCAACTGCTAAAAAATTTCCTGCTGCGATCAACTTGGAATTACCCCCATTGGGCGCCCGCCTCAGTGCTTCGTTTCCTGCTTACCTGGGTGTAAGTGTTCTTGGTTGGGTCTTCTGTTGCTGTCCCTGTTCCATGTTTGGTTAGCGTTGCTATCCTTACAGTTAGCGTGGCTTTCCTCTGTTTTGGTTAGCTCTGCTATGTTTGTTATTGTTGTGTGTTGGTTCGTTACCTCACCGCTTTTTGTGTTTATAGCCTTCTCTCAAAGTATGTCCGTCTCCTCGGGCACATTTTTCCTAGACTGAGTCTGCTAGGAGGGGCATAGAGGGGAGGAGCCAGCACACACTAATGATTTCTTAAAGTGCCAGGCTCCAATGGACCCGATCTATACCCCATGGTAATCTACTATTCCCCAGTATCCACTACGGACTACGAGAAAAGGAATTACTGGTAGGTATTACATTCCTATTTTATCTGGCATGCATTAGGACCCTTGATACATCTGCTGACATCACTGGGCGGTGGATGCTACGTAACCATCATACGGAGCATTTGCACCCATTGTTGTCACGCATTCACTCACTGGGATGGGCCACCAGATTATGGCTGGAAGAGCATTCCCAAGATTAGTATCATGAGTTGGACTCCTCGTTTGCTGCATTTGATCCCAATAAAACACGTGAGGTGCAATTCAACGTGCCATCAATGGTAGGGTTCCACCACCGTCAAATATTGGGGAATCGTGGACCATTATTCAGGAGGCATGGGGTACGCTATCTACACTGTATTTCAGGGAGCTCATGGAGTCCATGCCCAGTTCTGTGGCTGCTGTAATCTGATGGAAAGGAGGACCTACGCCAGAGGTTTTCAAATGCGGTCCTCAAGGCACCCCAGTGGTCCAGGTTTTAAGTACAGTATATCCGTGCGCGGCCACAGGTGACTTACTTGGTACCTCAGTCAGTTTGATTTAACCATCGGTGCTGAGCCATGGATATACCTAACACTGGACCGGGTGCCTTGAGGGCTGCGTTTGAGAACCACTGACCTACGTGTTACTAGATGGCTGTATCTGTTTTTTCTGGCACATCAGTGTATATTTATAGTGAGCACAACGTCAAACAGCTTGCGCATAAATCTAAATCTGGTTGTCCCAGTAAAATTAATAGTAACACTGCAGTGGACGGAAGAGCCTCTTACCTTGTATAAACCAGCAGCTATCAGTCCTAACAGCACCAAACCTCCAACACTGCTTCCGATAATGATAGGGTAGTAATTATACTCCGGGTAGATCTCCAGCACAGTCTGGGTCTGTAACATCAGCATTGTGATTAGGCGTATTAGGGTTAGAGTTATAGGGTTACTTGTACTTTATAAATGTAAATAACCTGTTAAAATTTTTGTATTTTTCTGCTTATTTATAATGATCAAGATCAACATGTCCAGGGTCGACTGTCAACCGGATCCACGACTCACCCTGTTCCAGGATAGGGAAGGGAACCTGAGTTACTGGGATCTAAGCCCATCCTAGAAGTTGCCATCCAAAACTTAAACAGAAGGAATGGTATCTGAGTTTAGTCCATTAGTCATCTTATTCCCAGAAGGAATGGAATCAGGCTTGTCCAAAGGTTCTCATTTACAGTCCTCAAGTACCACCTACAAGCCATGTTTGATGCACAGGTGAGATATTCTATGTTGCTGGGTCAGTAATGATCCCACCAGCTTCCACAGGCAGAGCTCCTCAAAATATGACCTGTTGGTAAAACTTGAGGGTTGAGATGTACCCCGGTCCAGCTAATGGATTCTCAGCATAATTTATGAATCAAGTTGTGCGCAGATATGGAAGACTCTGAGCCTAGCCCATTCATTGGTCTGTTACCAGACTGAGATTAATCTGATTAATCCATGATGAGCCCTGGTCTCAGGATGGAATGCATATTAAGCCTTGGCCATGAGTTGCCTGTTCTCAGACTGGGATGAATCTGAGACTAATCCATGAGGAGCCCTGGGCTCAGGCAGGGAATGGAATCTGAGCCTCGCCTATATCTTGCCCTGTTCCCAGACTGGGATGAATCTGAGACTAGTCCATGAGGAGTCCTGGTCTCAGGCAGGGAATGGAATCTTATCCTCACCCATGAGTTGCCCTTTTACCAGATGGGATGTATCTGAGACTAGTCAATGAGGAGTCCTGGTCTCAGGCAGGGAATTAAATCTGATCCTCACCCATGAGTTGCCCTTTTACCAGACTGGGATGAATTTGAGACTAGTCCATGAGGAGCTTTGGTCTTAGGTTGGGAATGAGATCTGAGCCTCACCTACTGTTTACCTTGCAGTGCTCCCAGACTGGGGTGAATCTGAGACTAGTCCATGAGGAGCCCTGGTCTCAGGCAGTGAATGGAATCTGATCTTCATCCATGAGTCGCCTTTTACCAGACTGAGATGAATCTGAGACTTGTCCATCAGGAGCTTTGGTCTTAGGTTGGGAATGGGATCTGAGCCTCAACCATAACTTGCCCTGTTCCCAGACTGGTATGAATCTGAGGATAGTCCATGAGGAGCCCTGGTCTCAAAATGGAATGGATATTGCGTCTTGCACTTGATTTGTACTATCCCCAGACATACATAAATCTGAGCCTCACCCATGGTTCTTAATAGAAACTAGCTAGAACCAAGTTGTTACAGATACACTGAGTGAACTTATGGACAGGATGAAATAGAGAGTGCGCCATAGTGACATTTACCCCTAGAATAAGAAAAGCGGGAATTCATGACGGGTATGTTTACACTAGAAAAAAGGCGCCTAAGAGGAGACATTATAAATATTTACAAATATATAAAGGGACAATACATGGAGTTATCAGGCGATTTGTTCACTGAGAGATCTATACATAGGACACGCAGACATACTCTGAGGTTAGAGGAGAGAAAATGTCATATTCAACAAAGGAAAGGGTTCTTCACGGTAAGGGCAGTAAGGATTTTGAATTCTCTGCCAGAGAAGGTGGTAATGGCGGACTCATTAAATATGTTTAAAAATAGATTAGTCAAGTTTCTAACACAAAAAGATATCCAAGAATATGCCAGTTAAAATTAGAGTATTTCTAGAATCTGCATTGATGGTTGTTAGTTTGAGTTAAAATATAACTTAATCTGGATCACTATAGTTAAGCTATAGTATATATAGAATGGGTGTACTACGGTATGCAGAGCGCCGGGATCCCGACAGCGGAGATATCGAGTGCATCCCATACAGAATAGTGTAAGAGTTATAATACAGGTTGAACTTGATAGACAAATTGTCTTTTCTCTTACGTCCTAGAGGATGCTGGGGTCCACATTAGTACCATGGGGGTATAGATGGGTCCACCAGGAGCCACTGGCACTTTAAGAGTTTAATAGTGTGGGCTGGCTCCTCCCTCTATGCCCCTCCTACCAGACTCAGATTAGAAAATGTGCCGGAGGAGCCGGCTACAGCTAGGGGAGCTCCTAGAGCTTCTTTAGTTTTTTTTTTTAAGAGTTAGTTAGGCACAGGGAGGTTGCTGGCAACAGCTTCCCTGCTACATGGGACTTAGGGGGGGAGTAGTGTCCGCCCTGGGGGGTCTGAGCCACTATCTTCGCTGACAGGACACTGAGCTCCTGAGGGTGATGATCGTTAGCCGTCCCAGGTGACTGCTCACTCCCGCAGCATGCCGCCACCCCCTAACAGAGCCAGAAGAATTCCGGTGGCGAGTGAGTCACCGGCCCCCCTGGCAAGCGGGGAGCCGGTGTGAAGATGGCGGCAACAGGGTGGGAGCGTCTCCTCGGGTACAGTTTCTAGACTGAGTCTGGTAGGAGGGGCATAGAGGGAGGAGCCAGCCCACACTATTAAACTCTTAAAGTGCCAATGGCTCCTAGTGGAGCCGTCTATACCCCATGGTATAATGTGGACCCCAGCATCCTCTACGGCCAACCTCATTAACTATGGGGGTCATTCTGACCTGATCATAGCTGTGCCACATTTAGCACAGCTACGATCATCTTCCCAGCCATGCGGGGGGACGCCCAGCACAGGCCCCCCTCCCCCACCCCTGCACAAGTGCGAAAGCATTGCACAGCGGCAATGCTTTTGTACTTGAAGAGTAACTTCCGGCCGGCGCATCTCCTGCGGCTGGCTGGGAGTAACTCGTCGCTGCCCTTGGTAGCAGCGGCTGCGTGTGAAGTCACGCAGCCGCTGCGACCCGTCCCCTGCACGGTCCGGCCATGCCTGCGTTGGCCAGACCGCGTCCACAAAACGGCGGACAAATGCCGCCGTGCCGCCCCTTCCCGCCCAGCGACCGCTTCTGTCTGTCAATCAGGCAGAGGTGATCGCTAGGCGCATGCGCAGTTCTGACCCGATCGCACCGCTGCAAACAACTGCAGCGTGTGGTCGGGTCGGAATGACCCCCTATGTTACTATGAATGTGCCACCCAGAACAGGGACAGGAACACATGACAGAACAGTACTGGCGTCTGCGTATTGTGTAGATCAGGGGCATACGCCGCTGCAGAGGATAGTACATACAGTATAGCTGATTATCCCCAAGGCATCTTGTGTCGGCTCTTGGGTATCAGCATTGATATACTGCCATATTTTATTGCAACTGCCGAGAGTGTGCATAGGGGGTGTTTAATAAAGAGTGGGCTATATAGAGAGGTGGTCTGGTGCCCATTACTGTACCAACTGTGCTATGACCCTCTGCAAGGGGATAAGTGACAGCACGCAGAGTGCGGCACGTACCCACATTACCAATCGCTGTGAGTTTATCTGATACCTGGGCTCGGATGAATCGCTGGTTCTGCTCCAGGATGTATTCGTACGTGTGAGAATCGTACTCAATTTCTGCTGAGCTCTGGAGATAAATTCTCTCATTTTCTGTCTGGAAAATAAACATCTATCGTTAGTGTATAGAACACAAATATACCATAGAATATAAATACTGTACATCGCACGCATATTGACATGATGCATGATCTAAATACATATTCATACCCAAGCAAGTACAGAACGAGTCACAGAGTGACATCACACTACATTGTAAGGATTAATAAGCCCATCTCTAGCAATTCTGTATGGTATCGCCGCTGTGCTGGGGCACCCAATGTCACCGAGATCCCCATGTAGTGTACCAAGACAAAACACAGTATTGAGATGGTAACTGGCTTTAGCCTGTGGAAATCCTGAAATCCTGGCCTGTCGGGGGAACTTATAACAAAGATGGGTGCCTGGTGTAGTAGTTATCAGTCCTCTATAAGAAATTACGGGACTGTATTATTATGATGGGAGTAATGTTACCACCTGTGTGGTCCAGGCTTCAGTCACAGAGCCGCTGATTGTGAAGGTCACCGACGTCTGAACCTCCAGATCACTGATGTTACAGACTGCTCTGAGACAGGACCCCACCGAACAGTCCTGTAAGAATAAAGAGGACAGCAGGGGTTAGAATATCGAGGGAGGATGAGATTTCTTAGTAGAGTCATGGAGAGTAGGGATTATGCAGGATGGGTCAGAAGATTGTCACAGAATACAGGACAGTTGCCCCATGAGGGCATGCCTTATTCTAAGACATGTCACAGGATACATGCACGCTACTTACCAGAACTGGACTTTTTTTCATGAGCTCCTGGTATTTCCTGGCTCCCGGGGTCTCACCTGTCACTGTGCAGGTAGAACGTTCTGGCTGGAAAGGGAGAATAACGTGTAAGTGTTGAAATTGAGTCCACCATGGTGGTTACAGAGAAGGGGGTCCTTCCTGTCCAAGTGCCTCTCATTGCTCCTTCGAGTGCGGTGCACCTTGGGCCCTTAGCTGGATGAATGAAGATTATTGGAAGAACTTAGTAAGTAGGAAAGCAAGGTAACTGCGGGCTCGGATGGCCTACTATAATTTCTACTTTTCACTGTCTCTTTTTTACGGTCTTCTTCAGTGGGAGTTGGATCCTGTCCAGTTTTCTGCTCACCAGACACCTTTCTGCCCAAAAAGGACAATATTGGACCATTGGACGCTAAGTGCAAGTAACGTGATCTCTTCTGCCATTACTGGGACCTCATCATGTCATATAATAACAGGTCCTATCATTTTATTACTACACATGCTGCAATATTGGACCAATACCTGATATTGATGCTTATATCGCAGCTTGTATGGCTGGAAATCTTCCTATGTCCAGTCTCTACCATTGTTAAGTGCAATAAGCCTCTTACAGCCCTATGCAGATGAGACCCCCTCACACACATCAGGAGGAGAGAACATAAAACGAATGAAATTAAAGCATGGCTTTCCGTTAAACAAAAATACTCCCTTGGTCTATTATTTAATTATATATGCCCCCGCCCCTACATCCCACCTAACGTTGCTTTAAAGCAAATCTCCAACCAAGTTAAACATTTATTTCTCCAAACTTATTTAACTTCATGCTCATTCATTGGGGTATTGCTGTAAAATTAATTTGAGCTGTCTACACCCTAATGTTATATGATGACCAGCGTTGTAGAGCGCAGAGCCGTTGTGAAAAAGTAACTCTGCTACTGGGAAATACTGTAGGTATACATGAAAATGGACCTACAGAAAGGACAGGGCTATCCTGTGGTCAAATAATCCTAGAGGAGGATGGAACGATGGTCAAATAATCCTAGAGGAGGATAGAACTGTGGTCAGATTATCCTGGAGAAGGATAGAACTGTGGTCAGATTATCCTGGAGAAGGATAGAACTGTGGTCAGATTATCCTGGAGGAGGATAGAACTGTGATCAGATAATCCTGGAGGAGGATAGAACTGTGATCAGATAATCCTGGAGGATAGAACTGTGATCAGATAATCCTGGAGGAGGATAGAACTGTGCTCAGATTATCCTGGAGGAGGATAGAACTGTGGTCAGATTATCCTGGAGGAGGATAGAACTGTGGTCAGATTATCCTGGAGGAGACTGGAACTCTGGTACTGGGGAATATGTAGACTAAAAGAGAAAGGACAGGGCTATCCTGTGATCAAATTATCCTGGAGGAGGATAGAATTCCTGTACTGGGGTACATGTAGATAAGAAAAGACAGGGCTTTAATGTGTTCAGAAAATACTGGAGGATGGTAATGAGGAATATGTAGACTAGATGATGGACATAGAGAAAGGAATCAACAGTGGGTGGGTGTTGGAGCAGGTGATGGCTGTAAGTGTTGTCAGAGATGTAGTTAGGTGGTTCTGTAGTCTGGCACACATTCCCTGTGATGGATCTGGTGTATGTAGTAGCTGGTGATGACTGTAAGTGTTGTCAGAGATGTAGGTAGGTGGTAGTAGGTGGTTCTGTAGTCTGGCACACATTCCCTGTGATGGATCTGGTGTGTGTAGGAGCTGTTAATGACTGTAAGTGTCAGGGATGTAGGTAGGTGGTAGTAGGTGAATTGTGAAGGGTCTGGAAGATACCAGTGACACTAGAGACTTCATTAGATACCTGTGAGCTGCTGATACTTGTCTTCTCCCACACAGTGGTTTCCCCCAATGTAACCGGGATGAGGAAGATGGTGGATAGCGGGAGACGATGATCCCCCAGATTAATTACCTGAAGGAGAGAAAGGCTGTAACATTCTGCTTCTGCCAATCATATTCCCCATATCTGTCAGAATACTCCAAGAACATGTGTGTCCCAGCAATATCACTGGGTCTAGGTTCAGGGTCTGGTGATAATGATAATACTCTGTAGCTCACCTTTCTGCTCCTGCTAACCCATGCCTGATGCAGGAGGCACCAGTGACAACGTATCGCATTCATAGATGCTACATTCCTTTTCTCTCTCTTGCAGGTAAATCTAACATGGATTGATATGGATCTATAGACCCTCAATGGGTATTTGATGCATTTTCTGCTCCGGCGGTACCTATTACTCAGATGTTGGTAGAACTTGTTGGCTGCTTGGGGCTCACACACAGTAGTTTGTGGCCAGTTTAGTTGATGTCAGTGTGTCTGGACACTCCTGTAGGGGGTGGTGAAAAGTAAACCAGGTGGCAATAGATGGTACAAGGCATTGCCAGGTCACAGGGTGAGTCAGGACACTTGGGGGCTACCTAAGGGCCAGTTTTTAGCTTAATCCCACAGGATTGATGAACCTGTAATATTTTCTATTTAATAACCAGACAGCCATTCAGGAGTGTCCTCAGTAGGCGGGCTTTCTGGGGTATAGGATAACTCATCAGGCTTTGTCAGCTCCTCTGGGGTGGTCCATCTCATCTATTGGCATTTTCTTATTTCCAAATGGGCGAGGTCAAGGAAAGAAGATTTCAGGTAGACATCAATTATGCTGAAGACCTTGTTTCATTTTAGCAATATGGCCAATTTATATAGCTAATAAGGCAATAATATACTAACAATGGGGCCATATTATCATTCATTATATTACATGGGCAATATTAATATTTACTCTGTAAGTTCTTACCTTGTACACATGTTGCACGCTGGCGTCATGGGAGGAATAGTTGTGGTATTTGGTGGACTCTTCCAGGCTGTAACAAGTACAACCAGTGAGCAGTCTAATACACAGAGAGGACAGCGCTATATCTGTTGGTGTCATCACTTTGCCTCTCTTGTATGTGTCTCTGTCTCATGCCTGTCTCCTGTGTGTTCCATGTTTCATACCGTATAACACGCTAGGCCTTATCTACAATACACTAGTTGGCGCATGTGAGCGATGGTGGCATCTGCTGAGGGTTAAAAGATTGGAGGGAATGGTCCTATGCCTCCACTAGTTCACGTTGCGCTGTCCAGTTGCAGGCTGGCAGAGAAGCGCATTTCTGACTGCACATAATATTGTATGCAGAGTCTGACGCATTTTGCAACTTAGTCTTAGAAAGGAAAAGGGAAAAAGGATTTTACTCTATAACAAGGGTTTTCTTGCGGGTGTTGTATGAGAAGCAAGTTTCTGCATGGTGGAGTCACATTATTAGGATCACCTCCGACATCTGACGTCGGCAGTGTGTAGCCCATGAAGTACATTTTTCCAGACTCTATTTACCCCTGCATTTTATTTATTACTGTATCTAACACTACATGAGCTCCTCATCTCTCACCACTGTGTCTCTGAGTCCTAACATTTATTCAATAATCTCTATCCATCTGTGAGATGTCTCTTTCTCCCTCCATTGCAGTGTCTCTGCTCAGATCAGTGGGTCTGTCTCGCTCACCTGCTGACAGTCACGTAGATTGCGTACAACACTCTGATATGAGATATAGATTTCATTTGTTCATTGGCAGTTCCTCCATTATCACTGTGGAGAGAGAACAAAATCCTGGAGGTAAACTGCGTTAGTCACCCTAGAATGTACATGAAATGAACGCCAACATAACGCTCATAGACGCAGAAACCCCATAACCACAATAGACACACACAGAATAAGCATTTCCACATGCTCAGAAGGCTACTGATTGTGGACCATGACTTGCAAGTCGCCACTGCACCTATCAGATGGATGAGTGGGGTGGGAGCCGGATAATGAATGAGGGAGAATCTTTTCCCATAGATCAAATAGAAAATGCTGGAAAGAAAACTCGCAGGGTCCTCACAAGCAGTGAGCGTCACATAAAGGCAGTATGAACGAGACTGTTACCCCCCACAGAAACAGATAGTCTCTCCGCAGCACAAACTTGTGGCACCAACGCATTTCACACATTCTCCACTTTAACCAGCATCATCAGGAAACACCAGTATAGATCTGGTGGTGGGGGCTCATTATATAAGCCTCATCTTTTGCAAAATAATGAATCATAAGAAAATATGTAATAAAAACATGTGCTAAAAATATAGTACATTGAAGTCATAATCATTAGTTTTAACAACAGCTCTGACTTTACTATGAAAATTAGTTTTTGTATGCAGTTTTCTTGCACGTCATTATGCAAATTATGTGTCTTTATTACGAGCTTTTCTCGGCTGAATGGGGACTAAGGAGAGCCTTTCTCGGCTGAATGCGGAATAAGGAGAGCTTTTCTTTGCTGAATGAGGAATAAGGAGAACTTTTCTCGGCAGAATAAGGAGAGCTTTTCTCAGCTGAAAGAGGAATAAGGAGAGCTTTTCTCAGCTGATTGCGGAATAAGGGAGAGCTTTTCTCGGCTAAATGCGGAATAAGGGAGAGCTTTTCTCGGTTGAATGGGGAATAAGGGAGAGCTTTTCATGGCTGAATGGGGAATAAGGAGAGCTTTTCTCTGCTGAATGGGGAATAAGGAGAGCTTTTATCAGCTGAATGTGGAATAAGGAGAGCTTTTTCTCAGCTGAATGGGCAATAAGGAGAGCTTTTCTCAGCTGAATGGGGAATAAGGAGAGCTTTTTCTCAGCTGAATGGGGAATAAGGAGAGCTTTTCTCTGCTGAATGGGGAATAAGGAGAGCTTTTCTCGGCTGAATGGGGACTAAGGAGAGCCTTTCTCGGCTGAATGTGGAATAAGGAGAGCTTTTCTTTGCTGAATGAGGAATAAGGAGAACTTTTCTCGGCAGAATAAGGAGAGCTTTTCTCAGCTGAAAGAGGAATAAGGAGAGCTTTTCTCATCTGATTGCGGAATAAGGGAGAGCTTTTCTCGGCTAAATGCGGAATAAGGGAGAGCTTTTCTCGGCTAAATGGGGAATAAGGAGAGCTTTTCTCGGCTGAATGGGGACTAAGGAGAGCCTTTCTCGGCTGAATGCGGAATAAGGAGAGCTTTTCTTTGCTGAATGAGGAATAAGGAGAACTTTTCTCGGCAGAATAAGGAGAGCTTTTCTCAGCTGAAAGAGGAATAAGGAGAGCTTTTCTCAGCTGATTGCGGAATAAGGAAAGCTTTTCCCAGCTGATTGTGGAATAAGGAGAGCTTTTCTCAGATGAATGCGGAATAAGGAAAGCTTTTCCCAGCTGAATGCTGAATAAGGAGAGCTTTTCTCAGCTGAATGGGGAATAAGGAGAACTTTTCTCGGCTGCATGCGGAATAAGGAGAGCTTTTCTCGGCTGCATGCAGAATAAGAAGAGCTTTTCTCAACTGTGCGGAATAAGGAGAGCTTTTCTCTGCTGAATGGGAAATGAGAGCTTTTCTCTGCTGAATGGGAAATGAGAGCTTTTCTCCGCTGGATGCGGAATAAGGAGAGCTTTTCTCTGCTGAATGGGAAATAAGGAGAGCTTTTCTCAGCGGAATAAAGAGAGCTTTTCTCGGCTGAATGGGGAATAAGGAGAGCTTTTCTCGGCTGAATGCGGAATAAGGAGAGCTTTTCTCGGCTGAATGCGGAATAAGGAGAGCTTTTCTCGGCTGAATGTGGAATAAGGAGAGCTTTTCTCGGCTGAATGCGGAATAAGGAGAGCTTTTCTCGGCTGAATGTGGAATAAGGAGAGCTTTTCTCAGCTGATTGCGGAATAAGGGAGAGCTTTTCTCGGCTAAATGCGGAATAAGGGAGAGCTTTTCTCGGTTGAATGGGGAATAAGGGAGAGCTTTTCATGGCTGAATGGGGAATAAGGAGAGCTTTTCTCTGCTGAATGGGCAATAAGGAGAGCTTTTCTCAGCTGAATGTGGAATAAGGAGAGCTTTTTCTCAGCTGAATGGGCAATAAGGAGAGCTTTTCTCAGCTGAATGCGGAATAAGGAGAGCTTTTTCTCAGCTGAATGGGGAATAAGGAGAGCTTTTCTCTGCTGAATGGGGAATAAGGAGAGCTTTTCTCGGCTGAATGGGGACTAAGGAGAGCCTTTCTCGGCTGAATGCGGAATAAGGAGAGCTTTTCTTTGCTGAATGAGGAATAAGGAGAACTTTTCTCGGCAGAATAAGGAGAGCTTTTCTCAGCTGAAAGAGGAATAAGGAGAGCTTTTCTCAGCTGATTGCGGAATAAGGAAAGCTTTTCCCAGCTGATTGCGAAATATGGGAGAGCTTTTCTCTGCTAAAGGGAGAGCTTTTCTCGGTTGAATGGGGAATAAGGGAGAGCTTTTCTCGGCTGAATGGGGAATAAGGAGAGCTTTTCTCTGCTGAATGGGGAATAAGGAGAGCTTTTCTCAGCTGAATGTGGAATAAGGAGAGCTTTTCTCAGATGAATGCGGAATAAGGAAAGCTTTTCCCAGCTGAATGCTGAATAAGGAGAGCTTTTCTCAGCTGAATGGGGAATAAGGAGAACTTTTCTCGGCTGCATGCGGAATAAGGAGAGCTTTTCTCGGCTGCATGCAGAATAAGAAGAGCTTTTCTCAACTGTGCGGAATAAGGAGAGCTTTTCTCTGCTGAATGGGAAATGAGAGCTTTTCTCTGCTGAATGGGAAATGAGAGCTTTTCTCCGCTGGATGCGGAATAAGGAGAGCTTTTCTCTGCTGAATGGGAAATAAGGAGAGCTTTTCTCAGCGGAATAAGGAGAGCTTTTCTCGGCTGAATGGGGAATAAGGAGAGCTTTTCTCGGCTGAATGCGGAATAAGGAGAGCTTTTCTCGGCTGAATGCGGAATAAGGAGAGCTTTTCTCGGCTGAATGTGGAATAAGGAGAGCTTTTCTCGGCTGAATGCGGAATAAGGAGAGCTTTTCTCGGCTGAATGTGGAATAAGGAGAGCTTTTCTCGGCTGAATGGGGAATAGGGAGAGCTTTTCTCGGCTGAATGCGGAATAAGGAGAGCTTTTCTCGTCTGAATGTGGAATAAGGAGAGCTTTTCTCGGGCTGAATGGGGAATAAGGAGAGCTTTTCTCTGCTGAATCGGGAATAAGGAGAGCTTTTCTCGGCTGAATGCGGAATAAGGAGAGCTTTTCTCGGCTGAATGGGGAATACAGAAAGCTTTTCTCTGCTGAATTGGGAATAAGGAGAGAGCTTTTCTCGGCTGAATGGGGAATAAGGAAAGCTTTTCTCTGCTGAATTGGGAATAAGGATAGCTTTTCTCGGCTGAATGGGGAATAAGGAGAGCTTTTCTCCGCTGAATGGGGAATAAGGAGAGCTCTTATCTGCCTAATGGGGAATAAGGAGAGCTTTTCTCCACTGAATGGGGAATAAGGAGAGCTCTTATCTGCCTAATGGGGAATAAGGAGAGCTCTTCTCTGCCTAATGGGGAATAAGGAGAGCTTTTCTCTGCCGAATGGGGAATAAGGAGATCTTTTCTCGGCTGAATGGGGAATAAGAAGAGCTTTTCTCAACTGAATGGGGAATAAGGAGAGCTCTTCTCTGCCTAATGGGGAATAGGGAGAGCTTTTCTCTGCTGAATGCGGAATAAAGAGAGCTTTTCTCTGCCGAATGGTGAATAAGGAGAGCTTTTCTTGGCTGAATGCGGAATAAGGAGAGCTTTTCTCGGCTGAATGGGGAATAAGGAGAGCTTTTCTCGGCTGAATGCGGAATAAGGAGAGCTTTTCTCGGCTGAATGCAGAATAAGTAGAGCTTTTGTCTGCTGAATGCGGAATAGGGAGAGCTGTACAAAGTGAAATGTTTCCTGAAATGTTCCATGTCAGACTCCAGCCCAATCATGCAGTAGGATACATGGACCTTTGTTCCCCCAGATCTTGTCATATACAAATACAGGGTCTCATGCAGAGTGGCACATAAGTGAGTTTTGTTACATAAAATGTGCATTTTTGGACTCTGTACACACATAAAATACCCGTATGCTTCTATCTGCACTCTGCTATAAGTAGTCATTGGTGTTATCTAATTAATCATTGGGTGCCTTCGTTGGTCATCTCAGTGCTTGAGAAGAAACCTAGCAAGCAGCGGACCTTTGGTGACCTCCCACGCTCCACACAGGAGGGTGACATACGGCCCTACCCCATGGGTTGAATTCATTTGTCACCTAATAATTACATCATTAATGAATTAGCAGGTAATTTTTTTTCTTTAATTTCTATTTTTCTGCCAAAAATAAAGATAGCCCAATAAATAAACTATTGCACTAAATGATATACTGTCATGCATGTATCGCTTAATGTGACCCCGCATTAAATGTCCTTGTCTGAAAATGTATGTGAACCTCTAGGGCCAGTAACCGGTGTGACTCCCCGTGTAGCCACGGGCCGCAGAGACCGAACGTTTATAGTAACTGTTGGTGTATCCAGCAGAGGGAACTGCAGGAATTTGGGCCCATTTCTCCTTACAGACCTCTCATGGATGCTGGACTTCCCTGTATGAAGACTCAACTTCATGTCCTGCTGTAACACCTCTCCTGGTCTATGTGACCATAAATTATTTGATTTTGTCCTGGACTACCAACCCATGGCACCCCTGCATTTGGCCCGTGCCACCAGTATTAGAACCATTGACTTGAAAAACTGAATCCATTTGTGTTCACATTTATGCAGAAATTGAGAAAATTCCAAAGGTTTCAACACCGTATTTACTCATAGGCGAAGGCTGAGCATTTATACTAACGCCTCTCTACCAGCTCTGTACACCTGGGACTGTGCCTGGAAATGAGATGAACCAGTATCTTGTGGTTCCAGAGAGTCCATCCTGCCTGACATACAGTTTGTGTGTGTCGCACAGCAGTGGTTGGTTACCTGGTCACGTTGGCGGTCATCGTTAGAGTGTCCCCCAGTTCAGCCGTCACTGCCACGTGAAAACCGACCATGAAGGTCACCTGAGGGAGACCCCAGAAGGTGAGTGTTAGCTGGGAGTTTGAGTGGAGAAGTCGTCTGTGGGCCTGATGCCGAGTCACACTCAGGCTCCGTATGCGCAGCACATATCTGGGCTATTCTCAGTAAGGCTGATCTCAGCCGCCGCTGTCTACACGTGAAATGGGGGTTTCTGAGTCATTGCAAGGTCATGCCTGTTTCAGATCCCCAGCAGCCAGCATGCTGCAGGTGTAAGAGGCATTACTAGTGGTGACGGCAGTGGCTGCTGGCCACATACGGAGGTTTGTATGACTTAGGATCAGGCCCCGGGTGTACGGGTTGTAGAGACAAGGAATGGAGGACTCCACCCACAGTGTGTCAGCAGTGTCATATATTGCACATTAGTGTAACATCATATGATTCATGCAACCTGTAACACGCCAGCGATGAAAGTCTCTGGAATATGCAGGGTTTATATCAGTCTACGGCTGTCTCTTTAATGTAATCACACCTGTCTCTTACAGGCCTGATCGCACTCACCAGCAGTCTCTATGTGCGCTCTCTCCTTACCGTAGTGTTGGGTCTCAGTAGCGGGTTGTTCACTCCGCAGATCACAACTCTCTGACTCTCCAGAGTTGAGCATGAAACGGTCCCTCGCTTGTTACTCTACGAGACAGACACATAAACCAAGATTTACCCTCATCCTATCCAAGGAGAGTACCCCAACAAGACAGCACCCCAGTACCTCCACAAGGGTCACCCTCCGATAAGACAGGCCCGAGGGGAAGGGGATGAGGACACGGGTGTTATATGAATCAGCCCCTCCATTCCTCACAGAGACCGTTACATTGACATCCAGAGAAGTCCCGACCACCAGCTGTGAGAGACTGTCAGGGAGACAAAACAGATTGCTACTAAATGTGTTCCATGATCAGCTGGAGAGAAAAGCGACTGTCACTAATACCAGGAAAGAAATAGCTAGAGCAGGAAGCAACGCGCTCAGAGAGACAGACATTGTATGGGACTTAAGGCTGTCTATGAGGGTAGGAGCTTAGAGGACCCCACGACCCTGTGAGAGAGCAGCTCCCTTCCTTACCCAGCAAATGTTACGTTCACACTCAGATCATCCACACACGTCTCATCTCCTCCACAATTCTTCTCAAATGTAATCTGTAAAGAGATAACTTACATCACCAAGTGCTACAGAAATCAGTTTGTGGGGGGAGATCTGTGTGAAGGGTGGGGGAGATCTGTTTGTGGGGGGAAAGCTGTGTGTGTGTGTGTGTGTGTGTGTGTGTGTGTGTGTGTGTGATCTGTGTGTGGGGGGAGATCGGTTTGTGTGAGGAGATTGAACTAGTGAGCTAAGTCTAATAGCAGAAAGAGAAAGGAAGCCATTTTGTGAGAAAAGTTAATATTAGAGCTGACTAAAAGTGCACCTGGGACTTGGTTACAAATACTACTGAGTGCTGAAGATAACTGTGCTACTAAAAAGAAGAACTGTATTGTTCTCTGGAATCAAGAAAGACCAGCTTTAGATGGCAGTTCTGTTACATTTGCCTAATGTGGATTACAAGTACATTCATGTTATAGGACAATGACCACTTTGCAAGACAGTTCTCCAAACAGAGAACTTTGTGATCACAAGTAAATGACTGATCAGTCTGGGGTTCTGCTAGTCTGCTGAGTAATTATCTGTGTTGCTATTTCTTTATTTGTGTGTCATTGAGACGGTTAGTAACTGAGAAAGCGTATTTTGGCTAAGTATAGCCAAAGAGGTGCTGCAGCAGTTAGGAAGCCTATTCAAGTGCTAAAGATAGTTAGAGATATTATGTACTTACCACAATATTGCTAACTTTTGTGTTTGTCATATTTCATCTCTGCGGACTGTCATTTATATGCTAATTATTATTTTTTCTATTGTGACCTCACTGGACTCACGTCCTCTTACAGCCCCTGTAATAAATCTACTTGACTATTTCGTTTATTGAGATTGTCATTGTACTGTGTGTATGGGCCTAGCCTCTCTGCTACAGCCTGAAGTGGGTACAGCTTGTGTCGGAAGGGAGGCCTGCTGGAGCTTCCATCTCAGCTGTAAGGTACCATCTAAGCCTTTCTTATCTATGCCCGCAACAACACCCTGGGCACCATATCTATACTGTACAGTACCGTATGTATTCTTATACACATTTATACGTGGCCACGAGTCCCTATCTTGTCTAGGGCCCTTTGGAGTCCTAATCCGCCCCTGCTTTGTACCTCTTTAGAGTAGTTGGTTTGCGAGTTCTCCGTCAGTACAACATTTCCACCTATGGAGAAGTTTAGAGCGACCCGTAGCGGGTAGAGAGCGTCGGTCACACACTCCTGAGATACAGAGAGAGAAGACGCGGGGTTAGTGACATCATCCTGCCCGGGGGGGCTTAGTACAGAGAGGACGCTGCTCACCAGTAGGTGGATGGAGAGATTGTGGCACTTGTCATCATTGGTAAGGTTTGCGTCAATAGAGCGGCCAGCATTTTGGAATAAGGCCCGTGTGTTTTTCCGCCCGGCATCTAGCAGCAAGGTGTATATCAGCTGACCGACGTACCCGCCTGATAAAACAAAAGAATTGCCATACTTATATATACATCGGTGTAATGTCTGCTATTTATTACGCTCTCGCCGCGTTTGCTTTGCAGCAGATAAAAGCTCTCACTTTCATGTCCAGTAACAGCGACCACCATGTATTCCGTACGTACACATAAATACAGTCTGATGGTAATATAATATATAGCTGCTATGGCCTCTGCACATTGGAGGAGAACTTACCTAAAAGTCCTCTTCCGTCGCATGGGCGTGATAAAGCCATTTCACTGTGGATATGATGACGATGTTATTAAGCCCCTCCCCTTCCATGTAAAACGCAGCATACATTCTTACAGAAAAGGAGATAGAGTAATTCCACCCTGGATTTCCCAGACTCTGAAGTCCCATCATTCAGTCCATGTGACCCCTGAGAAGTTACTCTCTGATGGTCATGTGTAATCACCAGAGGCCACCCCCGCGCTGCAGAGATCGGTGTGACATCGAGACGCGAGGCAATATTGGTTTCACTACACTCATTCCCCCTATGATGTGGTTATTGTCTCTCTATCACCTGCGATCACCAGACAGTGTCACCTCGCACCGCAGAATTACTTATAGTAGAGCTGGCGGAGGGGCGAGGGCTTGTACTGTGCACAATCTCCCCCATCCTGGCACCTACACACTCAGGGGCACCCTCGTTTGCCAGAGGAGAGTCCCCTATGATGTGGATCATTAAAACTTTAATGTACCTTTGGATCTAGCTAATTTCTCTATTCTAGAACAGTATTTCTGTATAGTCGGGTGTGAGGTAGTAACAAGTGGCCACATTTTCATTGCTGGAGTTCTGTGACATGATACGGACATGGTGTTAAATCGTCTGTACCATGTAAATGTGCTGTGTATGTCCCCGGCCTCTGTGTCATCACTCACCTGATATTCCTTTGTTTTTCACGCGTCTGGCGAAGCAGATAGTCATTGTGGTCACAGCGTCTTCCCTATGAAGGTCTGCGCATTCATATGAATGAAGGGGAATCTCACTTGGGTCAAAACTCATGGAAACTGAGACTTCCAAGACTGGACGCGACCTGAGGGCCAGGGACATAAGAAGGAGGACAGAGAAGCTAGTGAGGGCCAGCATAATAGAAGTGAGGTCAGATAAGGTAGTGAGGGCCAGGGATATAGGAGAGAGGTCAGATAAGATAGTGACGGCCAGGGATATCGGAGGGAGGACAGATAAGGTAGTGAGGGCCAGGGATATAGGAGGGAGGTCAGAGAAGGTAGTGAGGGCCAGGAATAGGAAGAAGGTCAGATAAGGTAGTGATGGCCAGGGACATATAAGTGAGATCAGAGAAGTTAGTGAGGGCCAGGAATATAGAAGAGAGGTCAGATAAGGTAGTGAGGGCCAGGGATATCGGAGAGAGGTCAGATAAGGTAGTGAGGGTCAGGATCATAGGAGGGAGGTCAGATAAGGTAGTGAGGGCCAGGGATATCGGAGGGCGGTCAGATAAGGTAGCGAGGGCCAGGATCATAGGAGAGGTCAGATAAGGTAGTGAGGGCCAGGATCATAGAAGTGAGGTCAGATAAGGTAGTGAGGGCCAGGGATACAGAAGTGAGGTCAGATAAGGTAGTGAGGGCCAGGGATATAGGAGAGAAGTCAAATAAGGTAGTGAGGGCCAGGGACATAGGAGGGAGGTCAGATAGAGTATTGAGGGCCAGCGTCATAGAAAGGAGGACAGATAATTTAGTGAGGGCCAGGTCATAGGAGGGAGGTCAGATAGGTTAGTGAGAACCAGGGTCCTAGGTGGAAGGTCAGATAGGGTAGTGAGGGCCAGGTCATAGGAGGGAGGTCAGATAGGGTAGTGAGGGCCAGGTCATAGGAGGGAGGTCAGATAGGGTAGTGAGGGCCAGGTCATAGGAGGGAGGTCAGATAGGTTAGTGAGGGTCAGGTACATAGAAGGGAACTCAGATAGGGTATTGAGGCTACAGTCATAGGAGGTAACTTATCAATAATAACTCATTTAAATCTGTAAGGAGCACAAAAATATGTAAGAAAAAGGCAGGGAGGTCATATAGTATAGTATGGATCAGATACATTTTAGGCAGGTTACATAGAGTAGCAAGAGTCAGAGACAATGGAGGTAAATACATAGTGTAATAGGGATCAGAGACATCTGTGAGAGGTGACGCAGAGTTAGGCATAGGCTGTAGTTAGGGTAAGAGCTGGGCTACGGTTAGGCATGGGCTGTAGTTAGGGTAAGAGCTGGGCTACGGTTAGGCATGGGCTGTAGTAGGGTAAGAGCTAGGCTACGGTTAGGCATGGGCTGTAGTTAGGGTAAGAGCTGGGCTACGGTTAGGTATGGGCTGTAGTAGGGTAAGAGCTAGGCTACGGTTAGGCATGGGCTGTAGTTAGGGTAAGAGCTAGGCTACGGTTAGGCATGGGCTGTAGTTAGGGTAAGAGCTAGGCTACAGTTAGCCATGGGCTGTAGTTAGGGTAAGAGCTGGGCTACGGTTAGGTATGGGCTGTAGTTTGGGTAAGAGCTAGGCTACGGTCTAGCATGGGCTGTAGTTAGGATTATAGTTAGGTTGCGGTTAGGTATGGGCTGTAGTTAGGGTAAGAGCTAGGCTACGGTTGGGTATAGGCTTTAGTTAGGGTAAGAGCTAGACTACGGTTAGGCGTACGCTGTAGTAACTGTAAAAGCTAGGCAACGGTTAGGCATGGGCTGTAGTTAGGGTTATAGTTAGGTTGCGGTTAGGTATGGGCTGTAGTTAGGGTAAGAGCTAGGCTACGGTTGGGCATAGGCTTTAGTTGGGGTAAGAGCTAGACTACGGTTAGGCGTACGCTGTAGTAAGGGTAAGAGCTAGGCAACAGTTAGGTATGGGCTGTAGTTGGGGTAAGAGCTAGGCTACGGTTGGGCATAGTCTTTAGTTAGGGTAAGAGCTAGACTACGGTTAAGTGTACGCTGTAGTAAGGGTAAAAGCTAGGCAACAGTTAGGCATGGGCTGTAGTTAGGGTAAGAGCTAGACTATATTTAGGTATGGGCTGTAGTTGGGGTAAGTGCTAGGCTACGGTTAGGTTTAGGATGTAGTTAGGGTAAGAGTTAGGCTACGATTAGGCATAGGCTGTAGTTAGGATTACAGGTTGCGGTTAGGCATGGGCTGTAATTAGGGTAAGAGCTAGGCTACAGTTACCTCAGTAAAAGAACTTGTCCTTCACCCCCCACAGCCAGGTAAGTAAGGTTGTCCTGTTTGTTTAAATTTCCAGTTACTGATCTTCCGAAGTACATAATATTATCACTGAGCTGCCGGCCAACAATGCGCTGAGGGAGAAACAGAGAGGTCAGTGAGACAACCCTACTCAAATATTCTGTATACAATTGTACAGTATATACTGGGGATGGGCACCATGTAAGGGAGAGTAGAGGAGTAGTGTGCTCACATTCATAGCGAGCTTCCTCAGGGACATCAGTATCACTCACACTCAGGGCGAGCTTCCTCAGGGACCTCAGTATCACTCACGCTCAGGGCGAGCTTGCTCAGAGACCTCAGTACCACTCACGCTCAGGGCAAGCTTCCTCAGGGACCTCAGTATCACTTACACCCAGGGTGAGCTTCCTCGGGGACCTCAGTACTACTCACGCTCAGGGCGAGCCTCCTCAGGGACCTCAGTATCACTCCCGCTCAGGGCGAGCTTCCTCAGGGACATCAGTATCACTCACGCTCTGGGCGAGTTTCCTCAGGGACCTCAGTATCACTCACGCTCAGGGCGAGCTTCCTCAGGTACCTCAGTATCACTCCCGCTCAGGGCGAGCTTCCTCGGGGACATCAGTATCACTCATGCTCAGGGCGAGCTTCCTCAGTGACATCAGTATCATTCACGCTTAGGGCGAGCTTCCTCAGGGACATCAGTATCACTCACGCTCAGGGCGAGCTTCCTCAGGGACCTCAGTATCACTCCCGCTCAGGGCGAGCTTCCTCAGGGACATCAGTATCATTCACGCTCAGGGGGAGCTTCCTCAGGGACCTCAGTATCACTCACAGTCAGGGCGAGCTTCCTCAGGGACATCAGTATCACTCACGCTCAGGGTGAGTTTCCTCAGGGACCTTAGTACCACTCATCCTCAGGGCGAGCTTCCTCAGGGACCTCAGTACCACTCACGCTCAGGGTGAGCTTCTTCAGGGACCTCAGTATCACTCCCGCTCAGGGCGAGCTTCCTCAGTGACATCAGTATCATTCACGCTCAGGGAGAGCTTCCTCAGGGACCTCAGTATCACTCCCGCTCAGGGCGAGATTCCTCAGGGACCTCAGTATCACTCCCGCTCAGGGCGAGCTTCCTCAGGGACCTCAGTATCACTCACGCTCAGGGTGAGCTTCTTCAGGGACCTCAGTATCACTCACGCTAAGGGTGAGCTTCCTCATGGACCTCAGTACCACTCACGCTCAGGACGAGCTTCCTCAGGGACCTCAGTATCACTCACACTCAGGGTGAGCTTCCTCAGGGACATCGGTATCACTCACGCTCAGGGCGAGCTTCCTCAGTGACCTCAGTATCATTCACGCTCAGGGCAAGCTTCCTCGGGGACATCGGTATCACTCCCGCTCAGGGCGAGCTTCCTCAGGGACCTCAGTATCACTCCCGCTCAGGGCGAGCTTCCTCAGGGACATCAGTATCACTCACGCTCAGGGCGAGCTTCCTCAGGGACATCAGTATCACTCACGCTCAGGGCGAGTTTCCTCAGGGACATCACTATCACTCACGCTCAGGGCGAGCTTCCTCAGGGACCTCAGTATCATTCCCGCTCAGGGCAAGCTTCCTCAGGGACATCAGTATCACTCACACTCAGGGCGAGCTTCCTCAGGGACCTCAGTATCACTCACAGTCAGGGCGAGCTTCCTCAGGGACATCAGTATCACTCACGCTCAGGGTGAGTTTCCTCAGGGACCTTAGTACCACTCATCCTCAGGGCGAGCTTCCTCAGGGACCTCAGTACCACTCACGCTCAGGGTGAGCTTCTTCAGGGACCTCAGTATCACTCCCGCTCAGGGCGAGCTTCCTCAGGGACATCAGTATCATTCACGCTCAGGGGGAGCTTCCTCAGGGACCTCAGTATCACTCCCGCTCAGGGCGAGCTTCCTCAGGGACCTCAGTATCACTCCCGCTCAGGGCTAGCTTCCTCAGGGACCTCAGTATCACTCACGCTCAGGGCGGGTTTCCTCAGGGACCTCAGTATCACTCACACTCAGTGTGAGCTTCCTCGGGGACATCGGTATCACTCCCTCTCAGGGCGAGCTTCCTCAGGGACATCAGTATCACTCACGCTCAGGGCGAGCTTCCTCAGTGACATCAGTATCATTCACGCTTAGGGCGAGCTTCCTCAGGGACATCAGTATCACTCACACTCAGGGCGAGCTTCCTCAGGGACCTCAGTATCACTCACACTCAGGGCGAGGTACGTCAGGGACCTCAGTATCACTCACACTCAGGGTGAGCTTCCTCAGGGACATCAGTATCACTTACACTCAGGGTGATCTTCCTCAGGGACCTCAGTATCACTCACGCTCAGGGCGAACTTCCTCAAGGACATCAGTATCACTCACGCTCAGGGGGGCTTCCTCAGGGACCTCAGTATCACTCCCACTCAGGGCAAGCTTCCTCAGGGACCTCAGTATCACTCACGCTCAGGGTGAGCTTCCTCAGGGACCTCAGTATCACTTCCGCTCAGGGCAAGCTTCCTCAGGGACATCAGTATCACTCCCGCTCAGGGCGAGCTTCCTCAGGGACCTCAGTATCACTCCCGCTCAGGGCGAGCTTCCTCAGGGACCTCAGTATCACTCCCACTTAAGGCGAGCTTCCTCAGAAACATCAGTATCACTCACGCTCAGGGAGAGCTTCATCAGGGACCTCAGTATCACTCCCACTCAGGTTGAGCTTCCTCAGGGACATCAGTATCACTCACGCTCAGGGCGAGCTTCCTCAGGGACCTCAGTATCACTCCCATTCAGGGTGATCTTCCTCAGGGACCTCAGTATCAGTCCCACTCAGGGCGAGCTTCCTCAGGGACCTCAGTATCACTCCCACTCAGGGTGATCTTCCTCAGGGACCTCAGTATCATTCCCACTCAGGGCGAGCTTCCTCAGGGACCTCAGTATCACTGACAGTCAGGGCGAGCTTCCTCAGGGACATCAGTATCACTCACGCTCAGGGTGAGTTTCCTCAGGGACCTCGGTACCACTCATCCTCAGAGCGAGCTTCCTCAGGGACCTCAGTACCACTCACGCTCAGGGTGAGCTTCTTCAGGGACCTCAGTATCACTCCCGCTCAGGGCGAGCTTCCTCAGGGACATCAGTATCATTCACGCTCAGGGGGAGCTTCCTCAGGGACCTCAGTATCACTCCCACTCAGGGCGAGCTTCCTCAGGGACCTCAGTATCACTCCCGCTCAGGGCGGGTTTCCTCAGGGACCTCAGTATCACTCACACTCAGTGTGAGCTTCCTCAGGGACCTCAGTATCACTCACGCTCAGGGCGAGCTTCCTCGGGGACCTCAGTATCACTCCCGCTCAGGGTGATCTTCCTCAGGGACCTCAGTATCACTCAAGCACAGGGCAAGCTTCCTCAGGGACCTCCGTATCACTCACGCTCAGGGCGAGCTTCCTCAGGGACCTCAGTATCACTCACGCTCAGGGCGAGCTTCCTCAGGGATCCCAGTATCACTCACGCTCAGGGAGAGCTTCCTCAGGGACATCAGTATCACTCATGCTCAGGGCGAGCTTCCTCAGGTACCTCCATATCACTCCCGCTCAGGGCGAGCTACCTCAGGGACTTCAGTATCACTCCCACTCAGGGCGAGCTTCCACAGGGACCTCAGTATCACTCCCACTCAGGGTGATCTTCCTCAGGGACCGCAGTATCACTCACGCTCAGGGCAAACTTCCTCAAGGACATCAGTATCACTCACGCTCAGGGGGGCTTCCTCAGGGACCTCAGTATCACTCACGCTCAGGGCAAGCTTCCTCAGGGACCTCAGTATCACTCACGCTCAGGGTGAGCTTCCTCAGGGACCTCAGTATCACTTCCGCTCAGGGCAAGCTTCCTCAGGGACATCAGTATCACTCACGCTCAGGGCGAGCTTCCTCAGGGACCTCAGTATCACTCCCGCTCAGGGCGAGCTTCCTCAGGGACCTCAGTATCACTCCCACTTAAGGCGAGCTTCCTCAGAAACATCAGTATCACTCACGCTCAGGGAGAGCTTCCTCAGGGACCTCAGTATCACTCCCACTCAGGTTGAGCTTCCTCAGGGACCTCAGTATCACTCCCACTCAGGGCGAGCTTCCTCAGGAACCTCAGTATCACTCCCATTCAGGGTGATCTTCCTCAGGGACCTCAGTATCACTCCCACTCAGGGCGAGCTTCCTCAGGGACCTCAGTATCACTCCAACTCAGGGCGAGCTTCCTCAGGGACCTCAGTATAACTCCCACTCAGGGTGATCTTCCTCAGGGACCTCAGTATCACTCACGCTCAGGGCGAGCTTCCTCAAGGACATCAGTATCACTCACGCTCAGGGGGGCTTCCTCAGAGACCTCAGTATCACTCACGCTCAGGTCGAGCTTCCTCAGGGACCTCAGTATCACTCACGCTCAGGGCAAGCTTGCTCACAGACGTCAGTATCACTCACGCTCAGGGACGAGCTTCCTCAGGGACATCAGTATCACTCATGCTCACGGCGAGTTTCCTTAGGGACCTCAGTATCACTCACACTCAGGGTGAGCTTCCTCAGGGACCTCAGTATTACTCACACTCAGAACGAGCTTCCTCGGGGACCTCAGTATCACTCACGCTCAGGGTGATCTTCCTCAGGGACCTCAGTATCACTCACGCTCAGGGCGAGCTTCCTCAGGGACATTAGTATCACTCACACTCAGGGTGAACTTCCTCACGGACCTCAGTATCACTCACACTCAGGGCGAGCTTCCTCAAGGACATCAGTATCACTCACGCTCAGGGGGGCTTCCTCAGGGACCTCAGTATCACTCACGCTCAGGGTGAGCTTCCTCAGGGACATCAGTATCACTCCCACTCAGGTTGAGCTTCCTCAGGGACCTCAGTATCACTCCCACTCAGGGTGAGCTTCCTCAGGGACCTCAGTATCACTCCCACTCAGGGTGAGCTTCCTCAGGGACCTCAGTATCACTCACGCTCAGGGCGAGCTTCCTCAAGGACAGCAGTATCACTCACGCTCAGGGGGGCTTCCTCAGGGACCTCAGTATCACTCACACTCAGGGCGAGCTTCCTCATGGACCTCAGTATCACTCACACTCAGGGTGAGGTACGTCAGGGACCTCAGTATCACTCACACTCAGGGTGAGCTTCCTCAGGGACATCAGTATCACTCCCACTCAGGGTGATCTTCCTCAGGAACCTCAGTATCACTCACGCTCAGGGCGAACTTCCTCAAGGACATCAGTATCACTCACGCTCAGGGGGGCTTCCTCAGGGACCTCAGTATCACTCACGCTCAGGGCAAGCTTCCTCAGGGACCTCAGTATCACTCACGCTCAGGGTGAGCTTCCTCAGGGACCTCAGTATCACTTCCGCTCAGGGCAAGCTTCCTCAGGGACATCAGTATCACTCACGCTCAGGGCGAGCTTCCTCAGGGACCTCAGTATCACTCCCGCTCAGGGCGAGCTTCCTCAGGGTCCTCAGTATCACTCCCACTTAAGGCGAGCTTCCTCAGGAACATCTGTATCACTCACGCTCAGGGCGAGCTTCCTCAGGGACCTCAGTATCACTCCCATTCAGGGTGATCTTCCTCAGGGACCTCAGTATCACTCCCACTCAGGGCGAGCGTCCTCAGGGACCTCAGTATCACTCCCATTCAGGGTGATCTTCCTCAGGGACCTCAGTATCACTCCCACTCAGGGCGAGCTTCCTCAGGGACCTCAGTATCACTCCCACTCAGGGTGATCTTCCTCAGGGACCTCAGTATCACTCCAACTCAGGGCGAGCTTCCTCAGGGACCTCAGTATAACTCCCACTCAGGGTGATCTTCCTCAGGGACCTCAGTATCACTCACGCTCAGGGCGAGCTTCCTCAAGGACATCAGTATCACTCACGCTCAGGGGGGCTTCCTCAGAGACCTCAGTATCACTCACGCTCAGGTCGAGCTTCCTCAGGGACCTCAGTATCACTCACGCTCAGGGCAAGCTTGCTCACAGACGTCAGTATCACTCACGCTCAGGGACGAGCTTCCTCAGGGACATCAGTATCACTCACGCTCACGGCGAGTTTCCTTAGGGACCTCAGTATCACTCACACTCAGGGTGAGCTTCCTCAGGGACCTCAGTATCACTCACGCTCAGGGCGAGCTTCCTCAGGGACATCAGTATCACTCACACTCAGGGTGAACTTCCTCACGGACCTCAGTATCACTCACGCTCAGGGCGAGCTTCCTCAAGGACATCAGTATCACTCACGCTCAGGGGGGCTTCCTCAGGGACCTCAGTATCACTCACGCTCAGGGTGAGCTTCCTCAGGGACATCAGTATCACTCCCACTCAGGTTGAGCTTCCTCAGGGACCTCAGTATCACTCCCACTCAGGGTGAGCTTCCTCAGGGACCTCAGTATCACTCCCACTCAGGGTGAGCTTCCTCAGGGACCTCAGTATCACTCACGCTCAGGGCGAGCTTCCTCAAGGACAGCAGTATCACTCACGCTCAGGGGGGCTTCCTCAGGGACCTCAGTATCACTCACGCTCAGGGCGAGCTTCCTCAGGGACCTCAGTATCACTCACACTCAGGGTGAGGTACGTCAGGGACATCAGTATCACTCCCACTCAGGGTGAGCTTCCTCAGGGACCTCAGTATCACTCACGCTCAGGGCGAGCTTCCTCAAGGACAGCAGTATCACTCACGCTCAGGGGGGCTTCCTCAGGGACCTCAGTATCACTCACGCTCAGGGTGAGCTTCCTCAGGGACCTCAGTATCACTTCCGCTCAGGGCAAGCTTCCTCAGGGACATCAGTATCACTCACGCTCAGGGCGAGCTTCCTCAGGGACCTCAGTATCACTCCCGCTCCCTCAGGGACCTCAGTATCACTCCCACTTAAGGCGAGCTTCCTCAGGAACATCAGTATCACTCACGCTCAGGGCGAGCTTCCTCAGGGACCTCAGTATCACTCACGCTCAGGGCAAGCTTCCTCACAGACGTCAGTATCACTCACGTTCAGGGACGAGCTTCCTCAGGGACATCAGTATCACTCACGCTCACGGCGAGTTTCCTTAGGGACCTCAGTATCACTCACACTCAGGGTGAGCTTCCTCAGGGACCTCAGTATTACTCACGCTCAGAACGAGCTTCCTCGGGGACCTTAGTATCACTCACGCTCAGGGTGATCTTCATCAGAGACCTCAGTATCACTCACGCTCAGGGCGAGCTTCCTCAGGGACATCAGTATCACTCACACTCAGGGTGAACTTCCTCACGGACCTCAGTATCACTCACGCTCAGGGCGAGCTTCCTCAAGGACATCAGTATCACTCACGCTCAGGTGGGCTTCCTCAGGGACCTCAGTATCACTCACGCTTAGGGTGAGCTTCCTCAGGGACATCAGTATCACTCCCACTCAGGTTGAGCTTCCTCAGGGACCTCAGTATCACTCCCACTCAGGGTGAGCTTCCTCAGGGACCTCAGTATCACTCCCACTCAGGGTGAGCTTCCTCAGGGACCTCAGTATCACTCACGCTCAGGGCGAGCTTCCTCAGGGACATCAGTATCACTTACACTCAGCGTGATCTTCCTCAGGAACCTCAGTATCACTCACGCTCAGGGCGAACTTCCTCAGGGACATCAGTATCACTCACGCTCAGGGGGGCTTCCTCAGGGACCTCAGTATCACTCACGCTCAGGGTGAGCTTCCTCAGGGACCTCAGTGTCACTTCCGCTCAGGGCAAGCTTCCTCAGGGACATCAGTATCACTCACGCTCAGGGCGAGCTTCCTCAGGGACCTCAGTATCACTCCCGCTCAAGGCGAACTTCCTCAGGGACCTCAGTATCACTCCCACTTAAGGCGAGCTTCCTCAGGAACATCAGTATCACTCACGCTCAGGGAGAGCTTCCTCAGGGACCTCAGTATCACTCCCACTCAGGTTGAGCTTCCTCAGGGACCTCAGTATCACTCCCACTCAGGGCGAGCTTCCTCAGGGATCTCAGTATCACTCCCACTCAGGGCGAGCTTCCTCAGGGACATCAGCATCACTCACACTCAGGGTGAACTTCCTCACGGACCTCAGTATCACTCACGCTCAGGGCAAGCTTCCTCAAGGACATCAGTATCACTCACGCTCAGGGGGGCTTTCTCAGGGACCTCAGTATCACTCACGCTCAGGGTGAGCTTCCTCAGGAACTTCAGTATCACTCCCACTCAGGTTGAGCTTCCTCAGGGACCTCAGTATCACTCCCACTCAGGGTGAGCTTCCTCAGGGACCTCAGTATCACTTCCACTCAGAGTGAGCTTCCTCAGGGACCTCAGTATCACTCACGCTCAGGGCGAGCTTCCTGAAGGACAGCAGTATCACTCACGCTCAGGGGGGCTTCCTCAGGGACCTCAGTATCACTCACACTCAGGGCCAGCTTCCTCAGGGACCTCAGTATCACTCACACTCAGGGCGAGGTACGTCAGGGACCTCAGTATCACTCACACTCAGGGTGAGCTTTCTCAGGGACATCAGTATCACTTACACTCAGAGTGATCTTCCTCAGGAACCTCAGTATCACTCACGCTCAGGGCGAACTTCCTCAAGGACATCAGTATCACTCACGCTCAGGGGGGCTTCCTCAGGGACCTCAGTATCACTTACGCTCAGGGCAAGCTTCCTCAGGGACCTCAGTATCACTCACGCTCAGGGTGAGCTTCCTCAGGGACCTCAGTATCACTTCCGCTCAGGGCAAGCTTCCTCAGGGACATCCGTATCACTCACGCTCAGGGCGAGCTTCCTCAGGGACCTCAGTGTCACTCCCGCTCAGGGCGAGCTTCCTCAGGGACCTCAGTATCACTCCCACGTAAGGCGAGCTTCCTCAGGAACATCAGTATCACTCACGCTCAGGGAGAGCTTCCTCAGGGACCTCAGGATCATTCCCACTCAGGTTGAGCTTCCTCAGGGACCTCAGTATCACTCCCACTCAGGGCGAGCTTCCTCAGGGACATAAGTATCACTTACACTCAGGGTGATCTTCCTCAGGGACCTCAGTATCACTCACGCTCAGGGCGAGCTTCCTCAAAGACATCGGTATCACTCACGCTCAGGGGGGCTTCCTCAGGGACCTCAGTATCACTCACGCTCAAGGAGAGCTTCCCCAGGGACCTCAGTATCACTCCCACTCAGGGCGATCTTCCTCAGGGACCTCAGTATCACTCCCACTCAGGGTGAGCTTCCTCAGGGACCTCAGGATCACTCACGCCCAGGGCGAGCTTCCTCAAGGACATCAGTATCACTCACGCTCAGGGGGGCTTCCTCAGAGACCTCAGTATCACTCACACTCAGGTCGAGCTTCCTCAGGGACCCCAGTATCACTCACGCTCAGGGCGAGCTTCCTCAGGGACATCAGTATCACTCACGCTCAGGGCGAGTTTCCTCAGGGACCTTAGTATCACTCACACTTAGGGCGAGCTTCCTCAGGGACCTCAGTATCACTCACACTCAGAACGAGCTTCCTCAGGGACCTCAGTATCACTCACGCTCAGGGTGAACTTCCTCAGGGACATCAGTATCACTCACGCTCAGGGCGAGCTTCCTCAGGGACATCAGTATCACTCACGCTCAGGGGGGCTTCCTCAGGGACCTCCGTATTACTCCCGCTCAGGGTGAGCTTCCTCAGGGATCCCAGTATCACTCACGCTCAGGGCGAGCTTCCTCAGGGACATCAGTATCACTCACGCTCAGGGTGAGCTTCCTCAGGGACCTCAGTATCACTCACACTCAGGGCGAGCTTCCTCAGGGACCTCAGTATCACTCACACTCAGGGCGAGGTATCTCAGGGACCTCCGTATCACTCAAACTCAGGGCGAGCTTCCTCAGGGACATCAGTATCACTTACATTCAGGGTGATCTTCCTCAGGGACCTCAGTATCACTCACGCTCAGGGCGAGCTTCCTCAAGGACATCAGTATCACTCACGCTCAGGGGGGCTTCCTCAAAGACCTCAGTATCACTCACGCTCAGGTCGAGCTTCCTCAGGGACCTCAGTATCACTCACGCTCAGGACGAGCTTCCTCACAGACCTCAGTATCACTCACGCTCAGGGCGAGCTTCCTCAGGGACATCAGTATCACTCACGCTCAGGGCGAGTTTCCTCAGGGACCTCAGTATCACTCACACTCAGGGTGACCTTCCTCAGGGACCTCAGTATCACTCACGCTCAGGACGAGCTTCCTCAGGGACCTCAGTATCACTCACGCTCAGGGTGATCTTCCTCAGGGACATCAGTATCACTCACGCTCAGGGCGAGCTTCCTCAGGGACATCAGTATCACTCACGCTCAGGGGGGCTTCCTCAGGGACCTCCGTATCACTCCCGCTCAGGGCGAGCTTCCTCAGGGATCCCAGTATCACTCACGCTCAGGGCGAGCTACCTCAGGGACATCAGTATCACTCACGCTCAGGGTGAGCTTCCTCAGGGACCTCAGTATCACTCACACTCAGGGCGAGGTACCTCAGGGACCTCAGTATCACTCAAACTCAGGGCGAGCTTCCTCAGGGACATCAGTATCACTTACATTTAGGGAGATCTTCCTCAGGGACCTCAGTATCACTCACGCTCAGGGCGAGCTTCCTCAAGGACATCAGTATCACTCACGCTCAGGGGGGCTTCCTCAGGGAACTCTGTATCACTCACGCTCAAGGAGAGCTTCCTCAGGGACCTCAGTATCATGCTCAGGACGAGCTTCCTCAGGGACCTCAGTATCACTCCCGCTCAGGGCGATCTTCCTCAGGGACCTCAGTATCACTCCCACTCAGGGTGAGCTTCCTCAGGGACCTCAGGATCACTCACGCCCAGGGCGAGCTTCCTCAAGGACATCAGTATCACTCACGCTCAGGGGGGCTTCCTCAGAGACCTCAGTATCACTCACACTCAGGTCGAGCTTCCTCAGGGACCCCAGTATCACTCACGCTCAGGGCGAGCTTCCTCAGGGACATCAGTATCACTCACGCTCAGGGCGAGTTTCCTCAGGGACCTTAGTATCACTCACACTTAGGGCGAGCTTCCTCAGGGACCTCAGTATCACTCACACTCAGAACGAGCTTCCTCAGGGACCTCAGTATCACTCACGCTCAGGGTGAACTTCCTCAGGGACATCAGTATCACTCACGCTCAGGGCGAGCTTCCTCAGGGACATCAGTATCACTCACGCTCAGGGGGGCTTCCTCAGGGACCTCCGTATTACTCCCGCTCAGGGTGAGCTTCCTCAGGGATCCCAGTATCACTCACGCTCAGGGCGAGCTTCCTCAGGGACATCAGTATCACTCACGCTCAGGGTGAGCTTCCTCAGGGACCTCAGTATCACTCACACTCAGGGCGAGCTTCCTCAGGGACCTCAGTATCACTCACACTCAGGGCGAGGTATCTCAGGGACCTCCGTATCACTCAAACTCAGGGCGAGCTTCCTCAGGGACATCAGTATCACTTACATTCAGGGTGATCTTCCTCAGGGACCTCAGTATCACTCACGCTCAGGGCGAGCTTCCTCAAGGACATCAGTATCACTCACGCTCAGGGGGGCTTCCTCAAAGACCTCAGTATCACTCACGCTCAGGTCGAGCTTCCTCAGGGACCTCAGTATCACTCACGCTCAGGACGAGCTTCCTCACAGACCTCAGTATCACTCACGCTCAGGGCGAGCTTCCTCAGGGACATCAGTATCACTCACGCTCAGGGCGAGTTTCCTCAGGGACCTCAGTATCACTCACACTCAGGGTGACCTTCCTCAGGGACCTCAGTATCACTCACGCTCAGGACGAGCTTCCTCAGGGACCTCAGTATCACTCACGCTCAGGGTGATCTTCCTCAGGGACATCAGTATCACTCACGCTCAGGGCGAGCTTCCTCAGGGACATCAGTATCACTCACGCTCAGGGGGGCTTCCTCAGGGACCTCCGTATCACTCCCGCTCAGGGCGAGCTTCCTCAGGGATCCCAGTATCACTCACGCTCAGGGCGAGCTACCTCAGGGACATCAGTATCACTCACGCTCAGGGTGAGCTTCCTCAGGGACCTCAGTATCACTCACACTCAGGGCGAGGTACCTCAGGGACCTCAGTATCACTCAAACTCAGGGCGAGCTTCCTCAGGGACATCAGTATCACTTACATTTAGGGAGATCTTCCTCAGGGACCTCAGTATCACTCACGCTCAGGGCGAGCTTCCTCAAGGACATCAGTATCACTCACGCTCAGGGGGGCTTCCTCAGGGAACTCTGTATCACTCACGCTCAAGGAGAGCTTCCTCAGGGACCTCAGTATCATGCTCAGGACGAGCTTCCTCAGGGACCTCAGTATCACTCCCGCTCAGGGCGAGCTTCCTCAGGGACCTCAGTATCACTGCCACTCAGGTTGAGCTTCCTCAGGGACCTCAGTATCACTCCCACTCAGGGTGAGCTTCCTCAGGGACCTCAGTATCACTCCCACTCAGGGTGATCTTCCTCAGGGACCTCAGTATCACTCACGCTCAGGGGGGCTTCCTCAGGGACCTCAGTATCACTCACGCTCAGGGCGAGCTTCCTCACGGACCTCAGTATCACTCACGCTCAGGGCGAGCTTCCTCAGGGACATCAGTATGTTCCGAGTTGATCGCTCGCTAGCTGCTTTTAGCAACAGTGCACACGCTAGGCCGCCGCCCTCTGGGAGTGTATCTTAGCATAGCAGAATAGCGAACGAAAAGATCAGAGAACGGCGACTAAATATTTCCCTGCAGTTTCTGAGTAGCTCCAGACCTACTCCTATCTTGCGATCACTGCAGACAGTTTAGTTCCTGATTTGACGTCACGTACACGTCCTGCGTTTGGCCAGCCACTCCCCCGTTTCTCCAGGCACGCCTGTGTTTTTTAGCACACTCCCGGAAAACGCTCAGTTACCTCCCAGAAACGCCCCTTTCCTTTCAAGCATTCACCGATCAGCAGTGCGACTGAAAAGCGCCGCTAGACCTTGTGTAAAACTGCATAGTTTTGACTAAAACTACTTTGCGCGTGCGCACTGCGGACCATGCGCATGCGCAGAAATGCTGATTTTTGCTTGATCACTATATAGCGAAAATCTGCAACGAGCGAACAACTCGGAATGACCACCCATACAGGAGCGGATCTTGGTGCGGGCAAGCAGTGCCTTTGCCCGGGGCGCTGCGGCCTGGGGGCGCGGCCGCAGGCACCGCCGCCTGCCCGCACCCCGCTCCACGGCTGCAGCAGACGCCGTGGGCTGTGTGGGCGTCCGCTGCAGCCGGCTCCAGGCACAGACACTAGAGGTCGTTATTGACCTCTAGTGTCTGTGCAGCGCTATGGGAGAGACGTCATGACGTCTCTCCCATAGAGAGGAGCCGGCGGCCAGACGGAGCAGCAGCAGCAGCAGCAGGGGGAAAGTAAAGAGGGGGCACAACTACTGGGGGCAAATAAAGAGGAGGCACAAATACTGGGGGCAAATAAAGAGGGGGCACAACTACTGGGGGCAAATAAAGAGGAGGCACAAATACTGGGGGCAAATAAAGAGGAGGCACAAATACTGGGGGCAAATAAAGAGGGGGCACAACTACTGGGGGCAAATAAACAGGGGGCATATCTACAGGGGCAAATCAACTGGGGGGCACAGCTACTGGGAGCATAACTGGCCATGCCCCTCCCCTATGAGGCCACACACCCCCTCCCGCACACTGTTTTGCCACCGTGGGGGGGCGCCAGTGGAAACTCTCGCACTGGGCGCCACAAGGGGTAGAACCGGCCCTGCACCCATATACGCAGCTCTTATACATCGATGTCAGCACAAAACTGGGATGGTTTGTTTGTTCTATTCTGTCAGAATAATGCAGACTTGCCGACTTTTGGGCTGCTCTCTCCGGGAGAGAGCAGCCAGTTGGCTCAGCAGGGCAGGCGGGCAGTGAGGTGACGTGCAGAGGGGGGCGGGCCAGAGGTGGAACGAGGCGGGTCAGAGGCGGAATGGGGGCGTGGCTGCTGGATCGCGTCATGTAAGCCACGCCCCCACTGTGTAATGCCGATATTACAACAAGAATCGCGTCATCGCCTGCCCGGACCGCCCACTTTACTCGCTAAGTGGGAGGCCGGGCAGGGGGTGACCCCTGAAATCGGGAGACTTGTCTGCTCTTCCGGGGGGCCGGGAGGGTCACCCGAATTTCGGGAGCCTCCCGCTCATTTCGGGAGGGTAGGCAAGTATGGAATAATGTTAGGCCAGCATTAAGGGTCATGGTGTAGACATAATATACAAATTACATGTAAAATGTTTAAGTACAGTATTCACTGCACCTAGCACATAAAGCACCGTGTGTGGGCACCATAAGCTCGCATCCAGGGCTTGGGGCTCAGTTAGGAGCTCATCCCTGCAATGTGATAGGATGAAGGGATTTATAATGACGCACGTTCACTTCTCTATCAGGATGCTGCAGCGTTTCTGCACACGTGCCATCCACTGACCACGTAATGTGCGGGCAGAGACTCCGGAACCGTCTCCTGGAGATTTCCGGACAGAGTACAGCAGCTAATGCATTGCGGAATTTAGTAAATTTGGCAATTTAGCAATTCCCCTAGAAACCTCTCTCTAATATCTGCTGCTGCCCCCTTTATTATTTGGGGTAACCCCAGAAAAGGCTGTTTTGGGGGGTTATCCCACAAAAATTAATTGATCAAAGGGCCCCAAGTGCGATATAATATTATGAATATTGTATTGTATCAATTGCTACCTTAAAATGTAATTAAAATCTGGTTGTACCTTCCCTGGTGTGTGGGTGGTGATCCACGTGCCACAATAATACGACGGGTTACCTGAGCTCAGTCGCCATACCCAGGTATTCCACAGTAATGTCTGATGTTACACTGACACGGAAAGGTGCGGGTGTTATACTAACCTTTTGTCTACACAGCGAGACTGGGAGGGTTATTGGGAGCAGGAAAGAAACATATTTAGCAGGAATACACAAAAACGACAAATTGCATCACAATTGTAGCAAACATTTTTAACACTCTATAAAAGCAGATGAGAAATAGTGTTGGTGCCCACGAGATTATTGTGTCTCCGTTATTATTTACAGAAATGAGTCTGTAATATCCTGATGTAGAAGATTTGTCTCTTATGGTATAACACATACTGACCACTTACCTGAATATACGAGGTGTGAAAGCCACCGGGCTCACCTACAAAGATGTACAGAGCCCCCCGGTTGTTGTCCTCACAGGGGGCACCAATCGCCAGGTCAGGAAGCTCATCTCCAGTCAGGTCTGGTAGAACAGAGATGGCAGAACCAAAATGACCCTCAGACTGGCTGCTGTCCCCCTGAAGAGTTTGAGGACATGTGATGGTGATGAAGTTCTCATTGGAGACATGTGGACTCGTGGCCTGGAAACAAAAGTGCTGAAGTAGTTTAATCAAACTGGCCCTCACAGGGGTTTCCCAGGACACAATGGTGGAAGGGATTGTACAAAAGGTAACAAGTTTTATCTATGGGAAGATAACGAAGAAACTGAATAGGTGTCAATAGGTAACACGGTATTCTGGTGAAAATTCTCTCAGGAGGACTGTAGATGCAGAAAAGGAGTTGAGTTTGGGAGCCTCTCAGAAGAACTGTAGATGGAGGGATGTAGTCATGGAGTTGTGAACCTAAGGCCCTCTCTGGAGTTTGTAAGTTCTTTCCATGCTATGGTGGGATGTTGTGTTTGGGGAACTCTCAGAGGGGCAGTAGATGGGTAATGTGATGGGATGAGACAGTAGATGGTTGTTGTGGTAAGGGGGTTATGTGTTGGGGAGATGCCCAGAGGGACAGTTGATGAGTGATGGGGTGTTATATTGGGGAGGCTCTCAAAGGGACAGTTGATGAGTGATGGGGTGTTATATTGGGGAGACTCTCAGAGGGACAGTAGATGAGTGATGATATGTTGTATTGGGGAGGCACTCATAGGGACAGTAGATGAGTGATGAGGTGTTATTTTGGGGAGATTCTCAGAGGGACAGCAGATGAGTGATGGGATGTTGACTTGGGGAGGCTCTCAGAGGGACAGTAAATGAGTGATGGGGTGTTGTATTGAGGAGACTCTCAGATGGACAGTAGATGAGTGATGGGGTGTTGTGTTGGGAGGCTCTCAGCAGAACAGTTGATGAGTGATGGGGTGTTGTGTTGGGGAGACTCTCAGAAGGACAGTAGATGAGTTATGGGGTGTTGTTTTGGGGAGACTCTCAGAGAGACAGTAGATGAGTGATGGGGTATTGTATTGAGGAGACTCTCAGAGGGACAGTTGATGAGTGATGGGGTGTTGTGTTAGGGAGGCTCTCAGAGGGACGGTTGACGAGTGATGGGGTATTGTGTTGGGGAGACAATCAGATGGACAGTAGATGAGTGATGGGGGTTATATTGGAGAGGCTCTCAGAGGGACAGAAGATGAGTGATTGGGTGTTGTATTGGGGAGGATCGCAGAGCAACAGTTGATGAGCGATGGGGTGTTGTATTGGGGACACTCTCAGAGGGACAGTGTATGAGTGATGGGGTGTTGTGTTGGGAGACTCTCAGATGGACAGTAAATTGGTGATGTAGTAAGGGTGTTTTGTAGGGAGTCTCTCAGAGGGACAGTATATGGGTGATGGGGTGTTGTGGTAGGGAGGCTCTCAGAGGGACAGTAGATGAGTGATGGGGTGTTGCATTGGGGAGACTCTCAGAGGGACAGTTGATGAGTGATGGGTGTTGTATTGGGGATGCTCTCAGATGGACAGTAGATGGGTGATGTAGTAAGGGTTATTTGTAGAGAGTCTCTCAGAGGGACAGTTGATGAGTGATGAGGTGTTGTATTAGGGATGCTCTCAGAGGGACAGTAAATGGGTGATGGGGTGCTGTGGTAGGGAGGCTCTCAGAGGGACAGTAGATGAGTGATGGGGTGCTGTGTTGGGGAAACTCTAAGTGAGATAATAATAGATGGGTGATGTGGTAAGGGGATTTTTGAGGAAGACTCTGAGAGGAACAGTATATTTTGTAGTTTCTCTATGATGGGGTAATGAGAGGGGTCATTAATTCAGTTTATATCAGTCAGAGAATGTTACTTCTGTTAAGGTCTCACCTGCATGATGGGACACAAGTAAACACGTCCACCTGGGCCTTCTGGTGAGTAATATGTTGGCGCCCCAACTAGAAGGAGAGGTTGGGAAGAATTCTCATGGACTACACTCAATACAGAACCAAAGTATGACCCAATCTGAAAGGACAAATATTCAAATGGATGCCAATTAATAGATGGAAATAAAATGTCTCTCCTCCTCCGTTTCACCGTCCTTGCACTCCCCCCCCCCACACACACACACTCACATGTGATGCAGACTCAGGCGAGTGTGAGGTGTGTCACCTTCCCCAGGTGTCAACATTTCCTCTTGCGTTAGCATTATAGATGGAATTATAGATTTCCTGAGATTCCCATTCCCACAGTAAGTCCTGTGACTTGTGGTCTCTCCTGTACATTGGCTGTATGGCCACATTATGTAACACCAAACCAAAATAATAATTGAAGCGCTGTACAGCCAGATATATTTTTTATATAAATGTATTAATAAAATTAAAGACAAAAAACACATAAACATACGGCCGGTGTATAAAATATATAAAATTTGACAATTAATTCAAAAATTCATTAATACTACACAAGCTAACCATTGGAGATACATCATACAATACTCTCCATTCTCCAAAGAGCAACAAAAAGCTCAGTCCTTGTTAGTTGATTAATCAGTGCACATTAATAATCAATTAATTGATCATAACTCTGTCATAGTCATCAGAAAAGACCTTGCTGGTCATTCATTAATTGGAACCTCAGTTCAAATCAAGCAGACATGCAGATCGTTAGTGAAAATTGATGTTAAACACTATCCACAGCTGTTATTCAGATGCTGCATGCATGAATAAATGTTAGCCTCTGCTGAAGCTCAAAACAAGGTTGCAATTGGTTAGTGGATCAATCAGAGAGCATCTGTAGCAAAGTATATGGTCACAACTGATGCGTTTCCAAATTAGTACGTTTTAAAATATTTGTTAGTAGATAGCATGCACTCACAACTTGACACATTCCCCGTTACCACGGGTGATGGATGGACACTGGAATCTTGGTTGGCTTTTAGCGCAGTGATCACCCCCAGTAACTGCAGTCTGTACTGGGAGCCGATCCCCCCTCCAGCTATACAAATGCTGTATGACACTTTGGCTTGTCCGGGGTCCCGCCGCACCAAGTCCGTTAGATTGATGTCCCAATGGTCAGAAGGTCGCAGCCATGCATAAAGATCAAGCTCTACGCGTTTCTTCGCCTCTATACTCGGCGGCTTCCTCAGGAGTAATGATTCTTATGCTCCCATTCATTCATTTAAATAGTGGGAACTTTTTGCATTTCCTGGCGCTCTATCCTTGTACATGCGCTTGCGCATTCCATGCGCTCCACTTACGTGTCACCGCTCCTCAGGTTCCACAACCGACTTATTTGCACATGCGCACTGCGTATGCTACTTCTGTCATCACACTGACTGGCGCATGCGCAATTCATGCGCAGCGGATTTCATTCAAAAACTCATTGTTATTTCATCCAACCTAGTATTACTACAGATTGTATTTCCAGTGGTATATTATTTCCAATCATATTCGCAAATATCCTTCACACTTCTCCAATCCTTTGAACATTCTTATTCTATTAATAAAACACATTGTTTCATCGACTCTATAGGTGTGATAACCTCTTTCTAAATATACCTGAAACCATGAATTAAAATTCGAGCGGAATAATCTAAAAGAAGGAACCCTGCATACCTCATAGGAGATGCATTTCCCCACTGACACACCATAATTAAACAATATGAGAAATTCTCCCCATTATAGTACATGACGTCAATCATAAAAAATAATAATTTAAAAATATTCAGAGATATAGATATATAAATGGACAATAATATGTAAATAGACCAAATAATTATACTCATACATCCATGATTCCTATCTAACCCATGGATTGATGACAGACCCTGATGACCACCAGGTAAGACCCCGACAATTCAACCCCATGTCGAGTCAATAATCAGATAACACCCCCCTAATCATTAATACAATAACAATCCCAAGAAGCCCAAGGAGCTCCCACAATCCATCTATTGTATGTGGCATACTAGATTCCCTATACGGGATTCTTTTTAGTGAATATTATTTAACTCTACTGTATCGTTTAAACCATACGGTACTAAGGTCCCTAACCGGAATATCCAGTATGCCTCTCTCTTACATAGGAGGCCAAAACGATCTCCTCCTCGCGCTGTTTTTCTTATCTGTTCGATGCCAAACATCTGGATGTTATTTATATTCCCAAGTTCACAACTAGTAATATGGTTATAAAGACTTTGTTTCCTTAATTTATTCACTATATTTCTCTTATGCTCCATCAACCTATCATGTACCGTTCTGGTTGTCCGACCTACGTACTGTTTCTTACAGCCACAAATCAATAAATAAATGACAAATGAAGACTTGCAATTAATAAAATCCTTAATATCAAACCACTCTCCTGTATTTAAGGACTCAAAGGTTGTCACTTTACGATGACAAAAGGAACAGGTTTGACATCTAATATTCCCACACTTATGGAAGCCCAAAGGTTTCTCAGGTAACCAACTCGGTGTATTCTTACCAGACACTATGTTCTTCATGTGGCTAGGTGCTAACTTTAATTTGAGATTATCAGACCTTCTAAACGTTACCTTATCACTACACCCAGATCCCTTATTTAAAATCTCATCCATTTTCAACAAGGAATGATTTTTCTTTATGATCTTTCTAATATCATGAGCATGTGAATTATATTTTGTGACAAAATTTACTAATCTATCATCTACCCCTTCCTGTTGTAGATCACCATCCGTTACTTTTCTTCCCTGTAGTAGCTGAACCCTATCAATCCGGCACACGTCCCCATACGCCTTAATCACTACATCCCGAGGATAACCTTGTTCAAGGAAAGACATTTTCAACTTTTCTGCCTGATAGTTGAACATTTCCATAGAGGAACAATTTCTTTTAAGTCTAATAAACTGACTCTTGGGTATGTTATCACGCCATTTTTGTAAATGGCTACTCCCATAATTTAAATAACGGTTTTGGTCAACCTCCTTAGTAAAGGTACAGGTCTTCAATTCATCCTCCTCCACCTCTAGAGAGATATCTAAGTAAGAAATATTAGTTAAACTATATGTGTAAGTGAACTTTAAACCAAAACAATTAGTGTTTAAACTAGTCAAAAAAGTGATAAGTGACTCCTCACAACCACCCCAAATAAAAAACAGATCATCAATAAACCGACAATAAAGGACGAGATCCGCACCGAGTCCGCCCTCCCACACATGTTCCTCTTCAAAGCGGCCCATGTACAGGTTTGCGAAACTCGGCGCGAATCTCGTCCCCATCGCGGTTCCTTTCAACTGTAAATAATAATTGGAATTAAAAATAAAATAATTATGATGAAGTATAAATTCAATAAACTATTTTAGAAATTCACATAATTCTTTTGTTACTGATCGATCTGTTTTCAAATAGTGCTCAACTGCAACTACACCTAAGTCCTGAGGAATATTGGAATAAAGTGCTTCTACATCACAAGTGACTAAATAATAACCCCTTTTCCACCGAATATTGTGAATGATATTCAAAACTTGTGTAGTGTCCTTAATAAAAGATTTTAAATTACGTACATGTCCTTGTAAAAAAGAATCCACATAATGTGACAGATTGTTAGTGAGTGAATTGACCCCCGAAATAATCGGGTGACCCGGTGGAGAAATGAGTGTTTTATGTATCTTTGGCAAATGATAATACGTAGGTGTGACTGGGTGAGCTGTAAACAAAAATTTAAAAGTGTCCTTAGATATCACTCCAGAGGTCAGGGCCAAAGAAAGCATATTCTTCAACTTAGTTTGAAAAGCAGCTGTCGGGTTGGTGGATAGTTTCTTATAAACAGTCTGTTAGTAGATAGCATGCACTCACAACTTGACACATTCCCCGTTACCACGGGTGATGGATGGACACTGGGATCTTGGTTGGCTTTTAGCGCAGTGATCACCCCCAGTAACTGCAGACTGTACTGGGAGCCGATCCCCCCTCCAGCTATACAAATGCTGTATGACACTTTGGCTTGTCCGGGGTCCCGCCGCACCAAGTCCGTTAGATTGATGTCCCAATGGTCAGAAGGTCGCAGCCGTGCATAAAGATCAAGCTCTACGCGTTTCTCCGCCTCTATACTCGGCGGCTTCCTCAGGAGTAATGATTCTTATGCTCCCATTCATTCATTTAAATAGTGGGAACTTTTTGCATTTCCGGGCGCTCTATCCTTGTACATGCATTTTAAAACAAATGTTTTAAAACGTACTAATTTGGAAACGCATCAGTTGTGACCATATACTTTGCTACAGATGCTCTCTGATTGATCCACTAACCAATTGCAACCTTGTTTTGAGCTTCAGCAGAGGCTAACATTTATTCATGCATGCAGCATCTGAATAACAGCTGTGGATAGTGTTTAACATAAATTTTCACTAACGATCTGCATGTCTGCTTGATTTGAACTGAGGTTCCAATTAATGAATGACCAGCAAGGTCTTTTCTGATGACTATGACAGAGTTATGATCAATTAATTGATTATTAATGTGCACTGATTAATCAACTAACAAGGACTGAGCTTTTTGTTGCTCTTTGGAGAATGAAGAGTATTGTATGATGTATCTCCAATGGTTAGCTTGTGTAGTATTAATGAAGTTTTGAATTAATTGTCAAATTTTATATATTTTATACACCGGCCGTGTGTTTAGTGTTGTATGTTTATGTGTTTTTTGTCTTTAATTTTATTAATAAATTTATATAAAAAATATATCTGGCTGTACAGCGCTTCAATTATTATTTTGGTTTGGTGGTACTTTTCTGGGAGAATCAGTGATCTCCCTTTTTTATTGAAGCTGCAGTACACCCAGATTGAAGTGGGCAATCGAGTTGGGAAATTCTCCCTAATTTGAGTCAGCGCCTTGACCAATTTTGTCTTTTTTAGTATTGTTCACATTATGTAACAGTACACGTCTTAGTGAGGTCACGCCATGTTCACAGATAATATCCAGTATACAGAAATGTCCTGTCTTCATGTATTTCCTTAAGGTGTAACACATATCTTTCCTTCTGGATGAGGTCAGGAGTAGATGCCCATCTATGCTGTGCGGCTTAAAGGCACCCCACTGGGCAGTGGGCCATCACCTGGTCCTCTTGCCCGAGGTGCTATGTGCCACTGGTGCACCTGTGAGGGTACCTGAACATGCACTGATGATGGCCTGCACCTTTGCACTAGTCCGGCATTTTGCACAGTGAACGTAATTTTTCAGCTCACCTCTGGCCGGGGCATTGATAGCACCTTTACCCTACCTGTGTATGTTTCACGTTTTGGAGGGGTCGTGAGCCAGACCCTTATGAGCCACTTGCTCCTCAAGTCTCCTGAAGCTCTCTCTCTTCATGGTGGTTACCCGGGGGAAAGCTTTGGTTAACCCTGGTTTGAGAGGGGAGACTCCGAGTCCTGCGGCAGAGGGAAGCCCAAAGATCCTTGCCCCTAGGAAGTATTTTGTTTCGGGGGGCTGGGAAAGTCAGAGGGTGTCCAATAGCTTCAGGGAAGGGAGACCTGAAGAAGATTTCTTTAATGGGGCCCTTTTCCTTTTGGGGACTTTTATCACTGTACTGGGAGCACCTGTATTTGGATGTGGGGATGTGTTCTGACTCTCAGCGGGATGGCCTTCCTGGATGGACAGACATCCCAGTAGTTGACCACGTGTAGTGTAAGGAGACAGGTGGCTTATTACAGCTACAAGTCTCACAACCTATAATGTCTACTGAGGGCGTGTGTGGAGAACCTACATACACCCTGTGTGACCTGAGCTCTCCCCATGCCCTCAGTACATTGCTGGGTACTCCGGACTTGTAACGTCTCCACCTCCTGCTGTGACATCACATCCTGACATCTCACCACTGCCAGGGTCCTGACGGCGAGGAAAAGCCTCGCTGCTGCCGCCACCTGGCACTATGGCCCCTGTCTCCTCATATGGATAACCAGCTTCTCCACCTCTGAGGTGACAGACCATGACTAACTCTGGCCATATATAACCTCCCCCTCCTCTGTGTGACATCTCGGAGATGTTACCCGTTTCCCCAGTGGCCTCTCCATGTCGCGGTCACCTTGTCTACCCTGACGTCAGCCGCATGGCTCCATAGGAATGTGTTTCGGTCTCTGCTGTAGAGAAAGACGCTTCCATGATGTTGGTACCTTGGTGCTCCAATTGCAACCAAATCCGGTCTCACGTGTTGCACGGCGTAACCTGGGGAATACAGTGACAGTAAAGACGCAGCAATGAGATACCTGCACCCCCCTATTTATAGTCTAGGCGTAAGGGAACATTGCCACTGGTGCCTCATAGATGACACTGGAGGATGTGCTGAGTGGCACTCGCAGGGTCCGACCCTCTCATACTGCTCCGCACTTCCCACGTTGCTCCTCTTCCTCCCCGAACAGAGGAGACCTTTCCAGCTGCTACTGCGACTTCATGCAAACGGCGCAGCCAATGGACTTCTCACTGAGACTCCCACTGGTCGCAGCTCAAATCTGCCGCACCTTCAGATATTGCACCAGCCATACGGAGGCGCTGAATCCTCGTCTGAACATGGCCGCTGGTGTCAGTGAGATTGCGACTTTAGATGTAGTAGCTGACCGCTGCAGCCGCGTCTGGCCACCCCCCCCCCCCACACATGTTACCACCCAGAAACGCAGACTGAATCTACACGTGTCTGCGTTTTTGTGCCATCACCATCGGAACGCCTGCGCAGACTGGCACAAATCATCCGATTGCGTCCGTTGTCGCCTCTGCGCCCACCACTGAACACGGCCCAGGGGTATTTTTTCTTTTTTTTACGCAGAATACCGAGTGGAAACGTGACCAACACACTAATATCCCAATCTCTTATATCAGACAACACAACGATTAGGGGCGCAGTCATTAAGTATCTGGCGTAAATCCCGGGAATGATCATTTGTCACTGCGTCAGTTTCCATGTGATTAGCGTCACTCTGATCAGACAGCGCCGGAGCCTGTATCCCCCCCCTACAGCTGTGTGACATGCCGCTCACCCAGATAGGAGTCCTTCATCTCAGCCTGGTCTCTTGTGGCATTTATCCAGCTGCCATTCTGCTGCCCGCTCCTGTAGTGATATGCCCCGCCCGACCAGTCGTATGCGCCAACTGCCCCGAGGGTGGGCCCGTCCTGATGAAGAAACGCACGGTTATTGGGGAGATCCCTGGATACAGTTCCTTGTGTCCCTTGTGGGGCCTATTTATCAAGCCTTTTATCCCTGCATATTATGCTAAATAGCACTTCCACAGCGTTATCACAGCACAGGAGAGAGACAGGAGAGGCACAGAGCTGGAGAGACACTCAGAGGCACAGCACAGGAGAGAGACAGGAGAGGCACAGAGCTGGAGAGGCACTCAGAGGCACAGCACTGGAGAGAGACAGGAGAGGCACAGAGCTGGGGAGGCACAGCACTGGATTGAGACAGGACAGGCACAGAGCTGGAGAGGCACAGCACTGGAGAGAGACAGGACAGGCACAGAGCTGGAGAGGCACTCAGAGGCACAGCACAGGAGAGAGACAGAAGAGGCACAGAGCTGGAGAGGCACAGCACTGGAGAGAGACAGGAGAGGTATAGAGCTGGGGAGGCACTCAGAGGCACAGCACAGGAGAGAGACAGGAGAGACACAGAGCTGGAGAGGCACAGCACTGGATTGAGACAGGACAGGCACAGAGCTGGAGAGGCACAGCACTGGAGAGAGACAGGACAGGCACAGAGCTGGAGAGGCACTCAGAGGCACAGCACAGGAGAGAGACAGAAGAGGCACAGAGCTGGAGAGGCACAGCACTGGAGAGAGACAGGACAGGCACAGAGCTGGAGAGGCACAGCACTGGAGAGAGACAGGACAGGCACAGAGCTGGAGAGGCACTCAGAGGCACAGCACAGGAGAGAGACAGGAGAGGCACAGAGCTGGAGAGGCACTCAGAGGCACAGCACTGGAGAGAGACAGGAGAGGCACAGAGCTGGGGAGGCACTCAGAGGCACAGCACAGGAGAGAGACAGGAGAGGCACAGAGTTGGAGAGGCACAGCACTGGATTGAGACAGGACAGGCACAGAGCTGGAGAGGCACAGCACTGGAGAGAGACAGGACAGGCACAGAGCTGGAGAGGCACAGCACAGGAGAGAGACAGGAGAGGCACAGAGCTGGAGAGGCACAGCACTGGAGAGAGACAGGACAGGCACAGAGCTGGAGAGGCACAGCACTGGAGAGAGACAGGACAGGCACAGAGCTGGAGAGGCACTCAGAGGCACAGCACAGGAGAGAGACAGGAGAGGCACAGAGCTGGAGAGGCACTCAGAGGCACAGCACTGGAGAAAGACAGGAGAGGCACAGAGCTGGGGAGGCACTCAGAGGCACAGCACAGGAGAGAGACAGGAGAGGCACAGCACTGGATTGAGACAGGACAGGCACAGAGCTGGAGAGGCACAGCACTGGAGAGAGACAGGACAGACACAGAGCTGGAGAGGCACTCAGAGGCACAGCACAGGAGAGAGACAGGAGAGGCACAGAGCTGGAGAGGCACAGCACTGGAGAGAGACAGGACAGGCACAGAGCTGGAGAGGCACAGCACTGGAGAGAGACAGGACAGGCACAGAGCTGGAGAGGCACTCAGAGGCACAGCACAGGAGAGAGACAGGAGAGGCACAGAGCTGGGGAGGTACAGCACTGGAGAGAGACAGGACAGGCACAGAGCTGGAGAGGCACTCAGAGACACAGCACAGGAGAGAGACAGGAGAGGCACAGAGCTGAAGAGGCATAGCACTGGAGAGAGACAGGAGAGGCATAGAGCTGGGAGGCACTCAGAGGCACAGCACAGGAGAGAGACAGGAGAGGCACAGAGCTGGGGAGGCACTCAGAGGCACAGCACTGGAGAGAGACAGGAGAGGCACAGAGCTGGAGAGGCACAGCACTGGATTGAGACAGGACAGGCACAGAGCTGGAGAGGCACAGCACTGGAGAGAGACAGGACAGGCACAGAGCTGGAGAGGCACTCAGAGGCACAGCACAGGAGAGAGACAGGAGAGGCACAGAGCTGGGGAGGTACAGCACTGGAGAGAGACAGGGCAGGCACAGAGCTGGAGAGGCACTCAGAGACACAGCACAGGAGAGAGACAGGAGAGGCACAGAGCTGAAGAGGCATATCACTGGAGAGAGACAGGAGAGGCATAGAGCTGGGGAGGCACTCAGAGGCACAGCACAGGAGAGAGACAGGAGAGGCACAGAGCTGGGGAGGCACTCAGAGGCACAGCACAGGAGAGAGACAGGAGAGGCACTCAGAGGCACAGCACAGGAGAGAGACAGGAGAGGCACAGAGCTGGGGAGGTACAGCACTGGAGAGAGACAGGACAGGCACAGAGCTGGAGAGGCACTCAGAGACACAGCACAGGAGAGAGACAGGAGAGGCACAGAGCTGAAGAGGCATAGCACTGGAGAGAGATAGGAGAGGCATAGAGCTGGGGAGGCACTCAGAGGCACAGCACAGGAGAGAGACAGGAGAGGCACAGAGCTGGGGAGGCACTCAGAGGCACAGCACAGGAGAGAGACAGGAGAGGCACAGAGCTGGAGAGGCACAGCACTGGATTGAGACAGGACAGGCACAGAGCTGGAGAGGCACTCAGAGGCACAGCACAGGAGAGAGACAGGAGAGGCACAGCACTGGAGAGAGACAGAACAGGCACAGAGCTGGAGAGGCACAGCACTGGAGAGAGACAGGACAGGCACAGAGCTGGAGAGGCACTCAGAGGCACAGCACAGGAGAGAGACAGGAGAGGCACAGAGCTGGGGAGGTACAGCACTGGAGAGAGACAGGGCAGGCACAGAGCTGGAGAGGCACTCAGAGACACAGCACAGGAGAGAGACAGGAGAGGCACAGAGCTGAAGAGGCATATCACTGGAGAGAGACAGGAGAGGCATAGAGCTGGGGAGGCACTCAGAGGCACAGCACAGGAGAGAGACAGGAGAGGCACAGAGCTGGGGAGGCACAGCACAGGAGAGAGACAGGAGAGACACAGAGCTGGAGAGGCACAGCACTGGATTGAGACAGGAGAGGCACAGAGCTGGAGAGGCACAGCACTGGAGAGAGACAGGACAGGCACAGAGCTGGAGAGGCACAGCACTGGAGAGAGACAGGACAGGCACAGAGCTGGAGAGGCACTCAGAGGCACAGGAGAGGCACAGAGCTGGAGAGGCACTCAGAGGCACAGCACTGGAGAGAGACAGGAGAGGCACAGAGCTGGGGAGGCACTCAGAGGCACAGCACAGGAGAGAGACAGGAGAGGCACAGAGCTGGAGAGGCACAGCACTGGATTGAGACAGGACAGGCACAGAGCTGGAGAGGCACAGCACTGGAGAGAGACAGGACAGGCACAGAGCTGGAGAGGCACTCAGAGGCACAGGAGAGAGACATGAGAGGCACAGAGCTGGAGAGGCACAGCACTGGAGAGAGACAGGACAGGCACAGAGCTGGAGAGGCACAGCACTGGAGAGAGACAGGACAGGCACAGAGCTGGAGAGGCACTCAGAGGCACAGGAGAGAGACAGGAGAGGCACAGAGCTGGAGAGGCATAGCACTGGAGAGAGACAGGAGAGGCACAGAGCTGGAGAGGCACTCAGAGGCACAGCACTGGAGAGAGACAGGAGAGGCAGAGAGCTGGAGAGGCACTCAGAGGCACAGCACTGGAGAGAGACAGGAGATGCACAGAGCTGGATAGGCATAGCACTGGAGAGAGACAGGAGAGGCACAGAGCTGGAGAGGCACTCAGAGGCACAGCACTGGAGAGAGACAGGAGAGGCAGAGAGCTGGGGAGGCACTCAGAGTCAAAGCACTGGAGAGGCACAGAGCAGGGGAGGTACTCAGAGGCACAGCACTGGAGAGAGACAGGAGAGGCACAGAGCTGGAGAGGCACTCAGAGGCATAGCACAGGAGAGAGACAGGAGAGGCACAGAGCTGGAGAGGCACTCAGAGGCACAGAGCTGGAGAGGCACTCAGAGGCATAGCACTGGAGATACACAGAGCTGGAGAGGCACTCAGAGGCATAGCACTGGAGAGACACAGAGCTGGAGAGGCACTCAGAGGCACAGCACTGGAGAGAGACAGGAGATGCACAGAGCTGGAGAGGTACTCAGAGGCACAGCACTGGAGAGAGACAGGAGAGTCACAGAGCTGGGGAGGCACTCAGAGGCACAGCACAGGAGAGAGACAGGAGAGGCACAGAGCTGGAGAGGCACTTAGAGGCACAGCACAGGAGAGGCACAGAGATGGGGAGGCACTCAGAGGCACAGCACAGGAGAGAGACAGGAGAGGCACAGAGCTGGGGAGGCTCTCAGAGGCACAGCACAGGAGAGAGACAGGAGAGGCACAGAGCTGGGGAGGCACTCAGAGGCACAGCACAGGAGAGAGACAGGAGAGGCACAGAGCTGGAGAGGCACAGCACAGGAGAGAGACAGGAGAGGCACAGAGCTGGGGAGGCACTCAGAGGCACAGCACATGAGAGAGACAGGAGAGGCACAGAGCTGGGGAGGCACTCAGAGGCACAGCACAGGAGAGAGACAGGAGATGCACAGAGCTGGAGAGGCACAGCACAGGAGAGAGACAGGAGAGGCACAGAGCTGGGGAGGCACTCAGAGGCACAGCACAGGAGAGGCACTTAGAGGCACAGCACAGGAAAGAGACAGGAGAGGCACAGAGCTGGGGAGGCACTCACAGGCACAGCACAGGAGAGAGACAGGAGAGGCACAGAGCTGGGAGGCACTCAGAGGCACAGCACAGGAGAGAGACAGGAGAGGTACAGAGCTGGGGAGGCACTCAGAGGCATAGCACTGGAGAGACACAGAGCTGGAGAGGCACTCAGAGACACAGCACTGGAGAGGCACAGAGCTGGGGAGGTACTCAGAGGCATAGCACTGGAGAGACACAGAGCTGGAGAGGCACTCAGAGTCACAGCACTGGAGAGGCACAGAGCAGGGGAGGTACTCAGGGGCACAGCACTGGAGAGAGACATGAGAGGCACAGAGCTGGAGAGGCACTCAGAGGCATAGCACTGGAGAGACACAGAGCTGGAGAGGCACTCAGAGGCATAGCACAGGAGAGAGACAGGAGAGGCACAGAGCTGGAGAGTCACTCAGAGGCACAGAGCTGGAGAGGCACTCAGAGGCATAGCACTGGAGAGACACAGAGCTGGAGAGGCACTCAGAGGCATAGCACTGGAAAGACACAGAGCTGGAGAGGCACTCAGAGGCACAGCACTGGAGAGAGACAGGAGAGGCACAGAGCTGGGGAGGCACTTAGAGGCACAGCACAGGAGAGAGACAGGAGAGGCACAGAGCTGGAGAGGCACTCAGAGGCACAGCGCTGGAGAGACACAGAGCTGGAGAGGCACTCAGAGACACAGCACTGGAGAGGCACAGAGCTGGGGAGGTACTCAGAGGCATAACACTGGAGAGAGGCAGGATAGACACAGAGCTGGAGAGGCACTCAGAGGCACAGCACTGGAGAGAGGCAGGATAGACACAGAGCTGGAGAGGTACTCAGAGGCATAGCACTGGAGATGGAGAGGCACAGCACTGGAGAGGCAATCAGATACACAGCACTGGAGATGTACTCAGAGGCACAGCATTGGAGAGGCACTCAGAGGTATAACACTGGAGATGGAGAGGCACAGCTCTGGAGAGGCAATCATATGCACAGCACTGGAGATGTACTCAGAGGCACAGCATTGGAGAGGCACTCAGAGGCATAGCACTGGAGATAGAGAGGCACAGCACTGGAGAGGCAATCAGATGCACAGCACTGGAGATGTACTCAGAGGCACAGCATTGGAGAGGCACTCAGAGGCATAGCATTGGAGATGGAGAGGCACAGCACTGGAGAGGCAATCAGATGCACAGCACTGGAGATGTACTCAGAGGCACAGCATTGGAGAGGCACTCAGAGGCATAGCACTGGAGATGGAGAGGCACAGCACTGGAGAGGCAATCAGATACACAGCACTGGAGATGTACTCAGAGGCACAGCATTGGAGAGGCACTCAGAGGTATAACACTGGAGATGGAGAGGCACAGCTCTGGAGAGGCAATCAGATGCACAGCACTGGAGATGTACTCAGAGGCACAGCATTGGAGAGGCACTCAGAGGCATAGCACTGGAGATGGAGAGGCACAGCACTGGAGAGGCAATCAGATGCACAGCACTGGAGATGTACTCAGAGGCACAGCATTGGAGAGGCACTCAGAGGCATAGCACTGGAGATGGAGAGGCACAGCACTGGAGAGGCAATCAGATGCACAACACTGGAGATGTACTCAGAGGCACAGCATTGGAGAGGCACTCAGAGGCATAGCACTGGAGATGGAGAGGCACAGCACTGGAGAGGCAATCAGATGCACAGCACTGGAGATGCACTCAGAGGCACAGCATTGGAGTGGCACTCAGAGGCACAGCATTGGAGAGGCACTCAGAGTCATAGCACTGGAGATGGAGAGGCACAGCACTGGAGAGGCAATCAGATGCACAGCACTGGAGATGCACTCAGAGGCACAGCATTGGAGAGGCACTCAGAGGCACAGCATTGGAGAGGCACTCAGAGGCATAGCACTGGAGATGGAGAGGCACAGCACTGGAGAGGCAATCAGATGCACAGCACTGGAGATGTACTCAGAGGCACAGCATTGGAGAGGCACTCAGAGGCATAGCACTGGAGATGGAGAGGCACAGCACTGGAGAGGCAATCAGATGCACAACACTGGAGATGTACTCAGAGGCACAGCATTGGAGAGGCACTCAGAGGCATAGCACTGGAGATGGAGAGGCACAGCACTGGAGAGGCAATCAGATGCACAGCACTGGAGATGCACTCAGAGGCACAGCATTGGAGTGGCACTCAGAGGCACAGCATTGGAGAGGCACTCAGAGTCATAGCACTGGAGATGGAGAGGCACAGCACTGGAGAGGCAATCAGATGCACAGTACTGGAGATGCACTCAGAGGCACAGCATTGGAGAGGCACTCAGAGGCACAGCATTGGAGAGGCACTCAGAGGCATAGCATTGGAGATGGAGAGGCACAGCACTGGAGAGGCAATCAGATGCACAGCACTGGAGATGTACTCAGAGGCACAGCATTGGAGAGGCACTCAGAGGCATAGCACTGGAGATGGAGAGGCACAGCACTGGAGAGGCAATCATATACACAGCACTGGAGATGTACTCAGAGGCACAGCATTGGAGAGGCACTCAGTGGTATAACACTGGAGATGGAGAGGCACAGCTCTGGAGAGGCAATCAGATGCACAGCACTGGAGATGTACTCAGAGGCACAGCATTGGAGAGGCACTCAGAGGCATAGCACTGGAGATGTAGAGGTACAGCACTGGAGAGGCAATCAGATGCACAGCACTGGAGATGTACTCAGAGGCACAGCATTGGAGAGGCACTCAGAGGCATAGCACTGGAGATGGAGAGGCACAGCACTGGAGAGGCAATCAGATGCACAGCACTGGAGATGTACTCAGAGGCACAGCATTGGAGAGGCACTCAGAGGCATAGCACTGGAGATGGAGAGGCACAGCACTGGAGAGGCAATCAGATGCACAGCACTGGAGATGCACTCAGAGGCACAGCATTGGAGAGGCACTCAGAGGCACAGCATTGGAGAGGCACTCAGAGGCATAGCACTGGAGATGGAGAGGCACAGCACTGGAGAGGCAATCAGATGCACAGCACTGGAGATGTACTCAGAGGCACAGCATTGGAGAGGCACTCAGAGGCATAGCACTGGAGATGGAGAGGCACAGCACTGGAGAGGCAATCAGATGCACAGCACTGGAGATGCACTCAGAGGCACAGCATTGGAGAGGCACTCAGAGGCACAGCATTGGAGAGGCACTCAGAGGCATAGCACTGGAGATGGAGAGGCACAGCACTGGAGAGGCAATCAGATGCACAGCACTGGAGATGTACTCAGAGGCACAGCATTGGAAAGGCACTCAGAGGCACAGCATTGGAGAGACACTCAGAGGCATAACTCTGGATAAACACTCAGTCTAGATTAAATCATACTGCCTACTGTTGATAAAGCGTGTCGGGGAGATGTGAAAGTAACACCTATCAGCGCGGACGTGCGCTGCTACATCTGAGAGGCGTGTCATAAAAATGACTGACATCCAAATGTAAATGAGCCCCAGCGTTAGTAAGATCTCCTTGTTGAAGAAAAGACTCTGATATTGTGCAGGATGTGTTTGTGTATTGTGTTTTAAAAGAGGTTCCATATACTGTAAGTGGCCACAAGAAACGTTATATAAAACACATGTAGCCATAGGGATCATTGTGCCTTATACCCAATGCAGGGAAATGTCGGTGATGAGCCCATTTGAATGTATGTATCTCTGATTTATTTTATTTCCCCAAAAATGTAACAGCTGCATAATGGAGGTAAAGTGCAATCAGGGAGATTGCTGGACTATTCAGGGAGTGAGGGAGATCGCTGCTATTTCAGGGAGTCTCCTGCAGAATAAGGGAGGGTAGGCAGCTGTGGATTAAATAAGAGAGATTCAGAGGTAATGCATAGGAGAGGCACTGGAAAGAAGTGAGAATACTGAGAAGCACAGGAGACATATAATACATGGAGGAGCGATACAGGAGACCTCATACATTAATATTTTATGGATGTTCATAGTTAGTATCTATGTAGCTATGTGATAATGTGTAGCTATGTGATAATGTGTCACTATGTGATAATGTGTCACTATGTGATAATGTGTGGCTATGTGATATTGTGTGGCTATGTGATATTGTGTGGCTATGTGATAATGTGTGGCTATGTGATAATGTGTGGCTATGTGATAATGTGTCACGTGGCTATGTGATAATGTGTCGCTATGTGATAATGTGTAGCTATGTGATATTGTGTGGCTATGTGATAATGTGTCGCTATGTGATAATGTGTCGCTATGTGATAATGTGTCGCTATGTGATAATGTGTAGCTATGTGATATTGTGTGGCTATGTGATAATGTGTGGCTATGTGATAATGTGTTGCTATGTGATAATGTGTGGCTATGTGATAATGTGTAGCTATGTGATAATGTGTGGCTATGTGATAATGTGTAGCTATGTGATATTGTGTGGCTATGTGATAATGTGTGGCTATGTGATATTATGTGGCTATGTGATAATGTGTGGCTAATGACATACAATGAAATGATGCTGACTGAGAGTAATCATATTCAGCACTTACTGGTGTTAAGCTTGCACTGAACCCTTCCTGAGACATTTCCATCTGAAAAGAACTTCTATTCAGTGCCTTTGTACCTGGTAACAGGAGGAAAGAGGTCAGAGACATTACAGGAAGTTGTCAGAAGGATGGAGAGAAAGGAGGAAGAGGATAGAGGTCAGAGACATTAGAGGAACATTAAGGGGAGGATGGAGAAAGAGAGGAGGAAGAGGAGAGCGGTCAGGGTCTAAGGGGATTTACAAAGCTCCAAAATGTGATTGGTATAGTAACCTATGGACTACTTATAGCATATTCTTTCAAAGAGGGATCTTCCGGAACCCTCTCCGTCACCTTCCACTGACACATGAGCCAGTCATCAGCCACGCATGTGCGGTACTTGCACAAATGCTGTACCAGGAAGCTGAGTGATAGCGTATGCTATTCACTGTCATCTGCAGCTTACCGGGATATGTTAGCACCCCCTCCCTCCCCCAGCACTTTTCAGGATACCTGCTGATTGGGCTCTGCTAGGAAAAAGAGCTCCTGCTTCCAAACACACACTGCTCCAGCACGCAAGATTTGAAAAAACGGACACACCCTTCCCCAGCACCTGATCCCTTTTAAACCCACATTAAGACATGACTAGGAGTGTGTTTACTTCACAAGGCCAGCAAAACAGGAAATCCCAGAGAAACTTACTGGGAGATGTAGTCAACCTAGAAAATAACTGCTGGGAAAAAAAAAAAAAAAGTCCAGGCACAATCTTTACCCAGAGGAGAGACCACCCAGACTACCAGACTCCATTTTAGAACAATCAGGAAACATAACACAATTTAACTTTTAACTGGACATCAAACCATAAGACTTTAACTTTATCAGAACTTAAATGCCACCACCACTGTAACCCAACAGGAGCCAATTCCCATCCACTCCAACTCCAAGTGAGTTTAAGACCACTTTCTTCCCCCCTTTATCAGTCAACACACACAAACAAAAGGTGAGCACAAAGTTTTATTCATCACTTCTAGTTCCCATATTTTGGGGAGGGTGACCCCAGTAACTTGGTTCCCCCTCCTGTAGTGCAGCATGTTTTGGTCATTAGTCTGCTTTTTTGGTTTGCTAACATTCTAGCTCGCACCAGTTTTAATTTATGGTTTGACTTCTTGTGGACTTTCCTGGAGCTGATGTCCACCTCACAGTCCTACAGAGGTTGCTGTATTGAAGCTGTGGTCTCTGTCTGTCATTGTCATGTTACCTTCAATGGTGAAGATCTTCTCCTGTAGTTCCTTCTGGATGTTGGCCAGAGCGGAGAAGTTTGTGACATTGAGCACATGGTCCTTAGGGTCTGGAGATGCGATTCCAACCAGCTCCTTTTTAGCAGACTCTTTTGTGGAAGCATCACCCACCTATAGATCATGGAGAGAAGGGTGACTGTGATCTGTGTAATTATTTTCAGATACTTTCCATTAGTTACTCTATATTCAGTACATAAGAAATTGTGTAAGACATGCCTACAACTGACATAAAAGATTTCCAGGTCAAAAAGGACACAATTAATGATGTAAACGCAGATAAATGACTTAGTGGTGACATCGCCAAGAGGAAGGAAAAGTATTGTCTCAAGACTTCTTAATGAAAAAAGGGAGACGGATGGTGAAGGGCAATGGGTTGACAGGATGAGTGAGATACAAAAAGATTAAGATCAGCTGATGATTCGGTACATTGGGGATGCAATTGTCGCTTTTATGAAGACATAGGACAGTATTAGGAAACCATTCTGAATAAACATATAGTAAATGACCATGCAAGAATCAAAAATTAAATCTGTGGTGGCAGAGCTGAATATAGACCCTGTACGGGGGCTACAGACAACATGGTTTTGGACCTTCCCCCAAATAAAATCTAATTAGACTAATCTGGGCCCCTCGGTGCTTACTGATCCCTTGGCAGAAGCCCAGGTTGCTTATTGGATGATCTGTCTGTATGTGATCTGGTTATTTTTTTTTTTTTAGATATTTAGGACCATAGACTCTTATTGTTGATGGATGTGATGTGCCAACGCTGAACGCTAAGAATGGAACACGTTACTGGTTATAAACTATCAACCTTTGGACTTACTCTGTTTGGCACCAGGACCTTGATTGCTACCCTCCAAGAGACCTTCTCCTCTGTCGTCTGTGAGCCTAACGGGCTACACAATTTCCATCATGGTGGACTTATTCCTGGGAAAGTATGCCTTTTTGCAGGTGACACAAAGGTATGCAACAGGGTAGACACACCAGGAGGGGTAAAACAAATGATTGAGGATCTAGGTAGACTAGATGAATGGTCAAGAGTCTGGCAATTACAGTTTAATGCCAAAAAATGCAAAATCATGCACTTGGGTCTCAAAAACCCAAAGGCTAAATATAGTATTAATGGCACCATACAGGGAACTACTGGGGAGGAAAGGGATCTAGGAGTCACTATTTCAGGTGACATAAAGGATAAATATAGTATTAATGGCACTATACTGGACACTACTAAGGAGGAAAGGGATCTAGGAGTCACTATTTCAGGTGATATAAAGGATAAATATAGTATTAATGGCACTATACTGGAAACTACTGAGGAGGAAAGGGATCTAGGAGTCACTATTTCCGGTGACATAAAGGATAAATATAGTATTAATGGCACTATACTGGAAACTACTGAAGAGGAAAGGGATCTAGGAGTCACTATTTCCGGTGACATAAAGGATAAATATAGTATTAATGGCACTATACTGGGAACTACTGATGAGGAAAGGGATCTAGGAGTCACTATTTCAGGTGACATAAAGGATAAATATAGTATTAATGGCACTATACTGGAAACTACTGAGGAGGAAAGGGATCTGGAGTCACTATTTCAGGTGACATAAAAGATAAATATAGTATTAATGGCACCATACTGGAAACTACTGAGGAGGAAAGGGATCTAGGAGTCACTATCTCAGGTGACATAAAGGATAAATATAGCATTAATGGCACTATACTGGAAACTACTGAGGAGGAAAGGGATCTAGGAGTCACTATCTCAGGTGACATAAAGGATAAATATAGTATTAATGGCACCATACTGGAAACTACTGAGGAGGAAAGGGATCTAGGAGTCACTATCTCAGGTGACATAAAGGATAAATATAGTATTATGGCACTATACTGGAAACTACTGAGGAGGAAAGGGATCTAGTAGTCACTATTTCAGGTGACATATAGGATAAATAATAGTATTAATGGCACTATACTGGAAACTACTGAGGAGGAAAGGGATCTAGGAGTCACTATCTCAGGTGACATAAAGGATAAATATAGTATTAATGGCGCTATACTGGGAACTACTGAGGAGGAAAGGGATCTAGGAGTCACTATTTCAGGTGACATATAGGATAAATAATAGTATTAATGGCACTATACTGGAAACTACTGATGAGGAAAGGGATCTGGAGTCACTATTTTAGGTGACATAAAGAATAAATATAGTATTAATGGCACTATACTGGAAACTACTGAGGAGGAAAGGGATCTAGGAGTCACTATCTCAGGTGACATAAAGGATAAATATAGTATTAATGGCGCTATACTGGGAACTACTGAGGAGGAAAGGGATCTAGGAGTCACTATCTCAGGTGACATAAAGGATAAATATAGTATTAATGGCACTATACTGGAAACTACTGAGGAGGAAAGGGATCTAGGAGTCACTATTTCAGGTGACATAAAGAATAAATATAGTATTAATGGCACTATACTGGAAACTACTGAGGAGGAAAGGGATCTAGGAGTCACTATCTCAGGTGACATAAAGGATAAATATAGTATTAATGGCGCTATACTGGGAACTACTGAGGAGGAAAGGGATCTAGGAGTCACTATTTCAGGTGACATATAGGATAAATAATAGTATTAATGGCACTATACTGGAAACTACTGAGGAGGAAAGGGATCTAGGAGTCACTATTTCAGGTGACATAAAGAATAAATATAGTATTAATGGCACTATACTGGAAACTACTGAGGAGGAAAGGGATCTAGGAGTCACTATCTCAGGTGACATAAAGGATAAATATAGTATTAATGGCGCTATACTGGGAACTACTGAGGAGGAAAGGGATCTAGGAGTCACTATTTCAGGTGACATATAGGATAAATAATAGTATTAATGGCACTATACTGGAAACTACTGATGAGGAAAGGGATCTGGAGTCACTATTTCAGGTGACATAAAAGATAAATATAGTATTAATGGCACTATACTGGGAACTACTGAGGAGGAAAGGGATCTAGGAGTCACTATTTCAGGTGACATATAGGATAAATAATAGTATTAATGGCACTATACTGGAAACTACTGAGGAGGAAAGGGATCTAGGAGTCACTATTTCAGGTGACAAAGGATAAATATAGTATTAATGGCACTATACTGGAAACTACTGAGGAGGAAAGGGATCTAGGAGTCACTATCTCAGGTGACATAAAGGATAAATACAGTATTAATGGCACTATACTGGGAACTACTGAGGAGGAAAGTGATCTAGGAGTCACTATCTCAGGTGACATAAAGGATAAATATAGTATTAATGGCACTATACTGGAAACTACTGAGGAGGAAAGGGATCTAGGAGTCACTATTTCAGGTGACATAAAGGATAAATATAGTATTAATGGCACTATACTGGAAACTACTGAGGAGGAAAGGGATCTAGGAGTCACTATCTCAGGGGACATAAAGGATAAATATAGTATTAATGGCACTATACTGGAAACTACTGAGGAGGAAAGGGATCTAGGAGTCACTATCTCAGGGGACATAAAGGATAAATATAGTATTAATGGCACTATACTGGAAACTACTGAGGAGGAAAGGGATCTAGGAGTCACTATTTCAGGTGACATAAAGGATAAATATAGTATTAATGGCACTATACTGGAAACTACTGAGGAGGAAAGGAATCTAGGAGTCACTATTTCAGGTGACAAAGGATAAATATATTATTAATGGCACTATACTGGGAACTACTGAGGAGGAAAGGGATCTAGGAGTCACTATCTCAGGTGACATAAAGGATAAATATAGTAGTAATGGCACTATACTGGAAACTACTGAGGAGGAAAGGGATCTAGGAGTCACTATTTCAGGTGACATAAAGGATAAATATAGTATTAATGGCACTATACTGGAACTACTGAGGAGGAAAGGGATCTAGGAGTCACTATTTCAGGTGACATAAAGGATAAATATAGTAATAATGGCACTATACTGGGGACTACTGAGGAGGAAAGGGATCTAGGAGTCACTATTTCAGGTGACATAAAGGGTAAATATAGTATTAATGGCACTATACTGGAAACTACTGAGGAGGAAAGGGATCTAGGAGTCACTATCTCAGGTGACATAAAGGATAAATATAGTATAATGGCACTATACTGGGAACTACTGAGGAGGAAAGGGATCTAGGAATCACTATTTCAGGTGACATAAAGGATAAATATAGTATTAATGGCACTATACTGGAAACTACTGAGGAGGAAAGGGATCTAGGAGTCACTATCTCAGGGGACATAAAGGATAAATATAGTATTAATGGCACTATACTGGAAACTACTGAGGAGGAAAGGGATCTAGGAATCACTATTTCAGGTGACATAAAGGATAAATATAGTATTAATGGCACTATACTGGGAACTACTGAGGAGGAAAGGGATCTAGGAGTCACTATTTCAGGTGACATAAAGGATAAATATAGTATTAATGGCACTATACTGGAGACTACTGAGGAGGAAAGGGATCTAGGAGTCACTATTTCAGGTGACATAAAGGATAAATATAGTATTAATGGCACTATACTGGGAACTACTGAGGAGGAAAGGGATCTAGGAGTCACTATTACAGGTGACATAAAGGATAAATATAGTATTAATGGCGCTATACTGGAAACTACTGAGGAGGAAAGGGATCTAGGGGTCACTATTTCAGGTGACATAAAGGATAAATATAGTAATAATGGCGCTATACTGGAAACTACTGAGGAGGAAAGGGATCTAGGAGTCACTATTTCAGGTGACATAAAGGATAAATATAGTATTAATGGCACTATACTGGGAACTACTGAGGAGGAAAGGGATCTAGGAATTACTATCTCAGGTGACAAAGGATAAATATAGTATTAATGGCACTATACTGTAAACTACTGAGGAGGAAAGGGATCTAGGAGTCACTATTTCAGGTGACATAAAGGATAAATATAGTATTAATGGCCCTATACTGGAAACTACTGAGGAGGAAAGGGATCTAGGAGTCACTATCTCAGGTGACATAAAGGATAAATATAGTATTAATGGCACTATACTGGATACTACTGAGGAGGAAAGGGATCTAGGAGTCACTATCTCAGGTGACATAAAGGATAAATATAGTATTAATGGCACTATACTGGGAACTACTGAGGAGGAAAGGGATCTAGGAGTCACTATTACAGGTGACATAAAGGATAAATATAGTATTAATGGCACTATACTGGGAACTACTGAGGAGGAAAGGGATCTAGGAGTCACTATTTCAGGTGACATAAAGGATAAATATAGTATTAATGGCACTATACTGGAAACTACTGAGGAGGAAAGGGATCTAGGAGTCACTATTTCAGGTGACATAAAGAATAAATATAGTATTAATGGCACTATACTGGGAACTACTGAGGAGGAAAGGGATCTAGGAGTCACTATCTCAGGTGACATAAAGGCAGGTAAGCAATGTAACAAGGCAATGAGGAAGGCTAGTTAGATGCTTGGCTGCATTGGGAGAGGAATCAGCAGCAGAAAGAAAGAAGTAATAATGCCACTGTATAGGTCATTGGTACGGCCCCATCTAGAATACTGTATTCAATTCTGGAGGCCATATCTTCAAAAGGATATTAATACATTAGAGACTGTACAGAGAAGGGCAACTAACATGGAGCATGGCCTACATCACACAACATACCCACAAAAGAAAACCTGTACTTCTGTATTATAATGACTATATGTAAGACCCTATATTAGTATGCCAATAATTGAAAGCAGTTTTTAATCCATATAGCAATTTATTATGGTAAAGACTTACCCCAATAGCGAAGCGCCGGACTCCTTTCTCATTCGCCATATTAATGGATTTTTCTATTTTGGTATTTTCACCGAAACTCACTCCGTCTGTTATTACGATGAGAACCTTCTGCGCCCGCTCTCGGTTCCCTCTCTCTGGTGTAAAAAGCTGAGTCCTGCAGACAGCCAGACAGGAAGCCCTTATAAATAATATGTATGGTACATTGGTATCATGTCCGCTTATAAAGCCAACAGCCCACAGATTCCTGTGCTGCGTCCCCTATATACTCTGTGGGGGTCTCCTGACGGAATCTGGATAGATAATCCCATAGTGGGAGAGGTAACGCTTCTCTCCCGGGATGTCTCTGCCCATTGGTCAATCCCTAGAAATAACAGACGTACACTGACTGACAGAAACTCTTTATAAACATAAATCTCTGCTCGGTACATAGGGATCATAGGGATCACACTCCTTACTCCAGAAGAACAGGACAGGAGTGTGAAACTTACATCACCTGGACGATGGCTCCACAGGTATATGTTCCTCCTTTATGGTGGGAGATTCGCTTTACAAGATCTTCCGGGTTTCTCTCTTCTGAGAATCTCTTAAAATCGAATTCTATGTCAAATTTGTGTGAAAACTGCATCAGAGCGAACTGCGGACAGAGAGGGGGAGAGAGGGAGGGAGAGAGAGAGGGAGCGGGAGATAGGAAGAGAGAGAGAGAGAGAGAGAGAGAGGAGCGAGGGAGCGGGAGAGAGAGAGAGGGGAAAGATACGGAGAGAGAGGGAGAGAGAGAGAGAGAGATAGAGAGAGAGAGGGGGCATAGAGAGAAGGAGAGAAAGAGAGGTGGAGGGAGAGAGAGAGAGGGAGACAGAGAGGGAAAGATGGAGAGAGGGGGTGGTATAGAGAGAGGGAGAGAGAGAGGGGGGGCATAGAGAGAGGGAGACAGAGAGAGAGATGGAGGGGGGGAGAGAGAGAGGGTGAGAGGGAGCAGGAGATAGGGAGAGAGAGAGAGAGAGCAGGAGAGAGAGAGGGGGCATGGAGGGAGGGGGAGGGAGAGAGAGAGAGAGAGGGAGACAGAGAGAGAGAGATGGAGAGAGGGGGTGGCATAGAGAGAGGGAGAGAGAGAGGGGGGGGGGCATAGAGAGAGGAGACAGACAGACAGAGGGAGGGGGGGGGGAGAGAGGGTTGGCATAGAGAGAGGGAGATAGAGAGAGAGAGGGGGGCATAGAGAGAGAGAGATTAGAGGGGGGAATGGAGAGAGAGAGGGGGCATAGAGAGAGGGAGAGAGAGATGGAGGGGGGGGGAGAGAGAGAGACGGTGACATTGGAGGTAAAAGCAAGTTTATGTAGATGAAAAGCTTTGGTGGTCTCAGGAGACCAGTCATAACACAATTACCTGGCAGATGTTTTGTGCAAACAATAGATCACAATTAGTGCGCCTGAGCCGCCGAAAAGAAAAGTGGTTAGAAGTATCACCAATACTCCCGATAGACAGAAATACAACAAATAGTTTACCACCTTTTATCTCAGGCGCTCCTCAACTAATACAATGTTCAATCTCTCAGATTTACAGGAGACATATGCCCTTGGAAAATAGAACATAAAAATACATAGTGTGATATTGTCACAATGGGAGAGGACAGGTAAAACAATCTCTAGAGGTGCCAGACTCGTACCGCATCAGGTGGTCTACTAGTATGTAGACAATTGCGCAGTATTTAGAGCGGGTCACCGTCCTAGATATATCCTGACTCCTTCCAACGTCTCTGGAATGTCTCCTTCTTATTCCAACCCAAGGTGCATGTGAATGAAAATGGTACTCCAATGGTGCATTACCATAAAAAATTTATTCATAAGCAATAAAACTTTAAAAGGTGGGTTCAAACCAGACTGAATGGTCTACATGAAACAGTAGACAACAGCATTTGTTACACATAAAACAACCAGGCGTCCCCAGGAGTAGTTGTCAACAGCCAGGCAAGAGCTCCACACACATCCTGCTACCTTCACCAACGCGTTTCGATAACAGGGTGTCTGCTACCATCTACACCTTGAAAAAGATAACCATTTGTTATCGAAACGCGTTGGTGAAGGTAGCAGGACAAGTGTGGAGCTCTTGCCTGGCTGTTGACAACTACTCCTGGGGACGCCTGGTTGTTTTATGTGTAACAAATGCTGTTGTCTACTGTTTCATGTAGACCATTCAGTCTGGTAAGAACCCACCTTTTAAAGTTTTATTGCTTATGAATAAATTTTTTATGGTAATGCACCATTGGAGTACCATTTTCATTCACATGCACCTTGGGTTGGAATAAGAAGGAGACATTCCAGAGACGTTGGAAGGAGTCAGGATATATCTAGGACGGTGACCCGCTCTAAATACTGCGCAATTGTCTACATACTAGTAGACCACCTGATGCGGTACGAGTCTGGCACCTCTAGAGATTGTTTTACCTGTCCTCTCCCATTGTGACAATATCACACTATGTATTTTTATGTTCTATTTTCCAAGGGCATATGTCTCCTGTAAATCTGAGAGATTGAACATTGTATTAGTTGAGGAGCGCCTGAGATAAAAGGTGGTAAACTATTTGTTGTATACCTGGCAGATGTGGCTGGTTGGAATGACAATCGACCATTTGCTCCCAAACACTGAAAAATGGGCAAAACCTGTTTTTCATACAAAGTGATTCAATCCCGGATTGAAACAATTTGCCTGAAAGACAGATTTTGTGCATTTTCCAGTGTTTGGGAGCAAATGGTCGATTGTCATTTTCTCTAATCCATTACCAGATTTTCATTCCAACCAGCCAGATCTGGCAGATAATTGTACAGTGTATGCCCTGTTTAACAGTGATGGTGCAGTGACAAAGCGCAGTGTTACAGTGATGGTGCAGTGACAGAGCGCAGTGTTACAGTGACGGTGCAGTGACAGAGCGCAGTGTTACAGTGATGGTGCAGTGACAGAGCGCAGTGTTACGGTGATGGTGCAGTGACAGAACGCAGTGTTACAATTGATGGTGCAGTGACAAAGTGCAACGTTACAGTGACGGTGCAGTGACAGAGCGCAGTGTTACAGTGACGGTGCAGTGACAGAGCGCAGTGTTACAGTGACGGTGCAGTGACAGAGCGCAGTGTTACAGTGATGGTGCAGTGACAAAGCACAGTGTTACAGTGACGGTGCAGTGACAGAGCGCAGTGTTACAGTGACGGTGCAGTGACAGAGCGCATTGTTACAGTGATTGTGCAGTGATAGAGTGCAGTGTTACAGTGGTGGTGCAGTGACAGAGCGCAGTGTTACAGTGACGGTGCAGTGACAGAGTGCAGTGTTACAGTGGTGGTGCAGTGACAGAGCGCAGTGTTACAGTGATGGTGCAGTGACAGAGCGCAATGTTACAGTGATGGTGCAGTAACAGAGCACAGTGTAACAGAGATGGTACAGTGACAGAGCGCAGTGTTACAGTGACTGTGCAGTGACAGAGCACAGTGTTAAAGAAATGGTGCAGTGGCAGAGAGCAATGTTACAGTGATAGTGTAGTGATAGAGCGCAGTGTTACAGTGATATGCTGTTACGATGGTGCAGTGACAGAGTACAGTGTTACAGAGATGGTACAGTGACAGAGCGCAGTGTTACAGTGATGGTGAAGTGACAAAGCGCAGTGTTACAGTGATGGTGCAGTGACAAAGTGCAACGTTACAGTGACGGTGCAGTGACAGAGCGCAGTGTTACAGTGACGTGCAGTGACAGAGCGCAGTGTTACAGTGACAGAGCGCAGTGTTACAGTGACGGTGCAGTGACAGAGCACAGTGTTACAGTGATGGTGCAGTGACAAAGCACAGTGTTACAGTGACGGTGCAGTGACAGAGCGCAGTGTTACAGTAACGGTGCAGAGACAGAGCGCATTGTTACAGTGATTGTGCAGTGATAGAGTGCAGTGTTACAGTGGTGGTGCAGTGACAGAGCGCAGTGTTACAGTGACGGTGCAGTGACAGAGTGCAGTGTTACAGTGACAGTGCAGTGACAGAGCGCAGTGTTAAAGAGATGGTGCAGTGACAGAGCGCAATGTTACAGTGATGGTGCAATAACAGAGCACAGTGTAACAGAGATGGTACAGTGACAGAGCGCAGTGTTACAGTGACTGTGCAGTGACAGAGCACAGTGTTAAAGAAATGGTGCAGTGGCAGAGAGCAATGTTACAGTGATAGTGTAGTGATAGAGCGCAGTGTTACAGTGATATGCTGTTACGATGGTGCAGTGACAGAGTACAGTGTTACAGAGATGGTACAGTGACAGAGCGCAGTGTTACAGTGATGGTGAAGTGATAGAGCACAGGGTTACAGTGATGGTGCAGTGACAGAGTGCAGCGTTACAGTGATTGTGCAGTGACAGAGTGCAGCGTTACAGTGATGGTGCAGTGACAGAGCGCAGCGTTACAGTGATGGTGCAGTGACAGAGCGCAGTGTTACAGTTATGTGCAGTGACAGAGCGCAGTGTTACAGTGATGATGCAGTGACACAGCGCAGTGTTACAGTGATGGTGCAGTAACAGAGCGCGGTGTTACAGTGGTGGTGCCGTAACAGAGTGCAGTGTTACAGTGACTTTGCAGTGACAGAGCGCAGTGTTACAGTGATGGTGCAGTGACAGAGCGCAGTGTTACAGTGACGGTGCAGTGACAGATCGCAGTGTTACAGTGACGGTGCAGTGACAGAGCGCAGTGTTACAGTGACAGAGCACAGTGTTACAGTGGTGGTGCAGTGACAGAGCGCAGTGTTACAGTGATGGTGCACTGACAGAGTGCAGTGTTACAGTGATGGTACAGGGACAGAGCACAGTGTTACAGTGATGGTGCAGTGACACAGCGCAGTGTTACAGTGATGGTGCAGTGACAGAGCGCAGTGTTACAGTGATGGTGCAGTGACAAAGCACAGTGTTACAGTGATGGTGCAGTGACAGAGCGCAGTGTTACAGTGACTGTGCAGTGACAGCGCGCATTGTTACAGTGATGGTGCAGTGATAGAGCGCAGTGTTACAGTGGTGGTGCCGTAACAGAGTGCAGTGTTACAGAGACGTTGCAGTGAGAGCGCGCAGTGTTACAGTGATGGTGCAGTGACAGAGCGCAGTGTTACAGTGACGGTGCAGTGACAGATCGCAGTGTTACAGTGACGGTGCAGTGACAGAGCGCAGTGTAACAGTGACAGAGCACAGTGTTTCAGTGGTGGTAGAGTGACAGAGCGCAGTGTTACAGTGATGGTGCACTGACAGAGCGCAGTGTTACAGTGATGGTACAGGGACAGAGCACAGTGTTACAGTGATGGTGCAGTGACAGAGCGCAGTGTTACAGTGATGGTGCAGTGACAAAGCGCAGTGTTACAGTGATGGTGCAGTGACAGAGCGCAGTGTTACAGTGACTGTGCAGTGAGAGAGCGCATTGTTACAGTGATGGTGCAGTGATAGAGTGCAGTGTTACAGTGATGGTGCAGTGATAGAGTGCAGTGTTACAGTGGTGGTGCAGTGACAGAGCGCAGTGTTACAGTGACAGAGCGCAGTGTTAAAGAGATGGTGCAGTGACAGAGCGCAATGTTAAAGTGATGGTGCAGTAACAGAGCACAGTGTTACAGAGACGGTGCAGTGACAGAGCGCAGTGTTACAGTGACTGTGCAGTGACGGTGCAGTGACAGAGCACAGTGTTAAAGAAATGGTGCAGTGGCAGAGAGCAATGTTACAGTGATAGTGTAGTGATAGGGCGCAGTGTTACAGTGATATGCTGTTATGATGGTGCAGTGACAGAGTACAGTGTTACAGAGATAGTAACATAGTAACATAGTATCTAAGGTTGAAAAAAGACAATTGTCCATCGAGTTCAACCTATTTGTGGTCTCCTATAGATGGTACAGTGACAGAGCGCAGTGTTACAGTGATGGTGAAGTGACAGAGCACAGGGTTACAGTGATGGTGCAATGACAGAGTGCAGCATTACAGTGATGGTGCAGTGACAGAGCACAGGGTTACAGTGATGGTGCAGTGACAGAGTGCAGCGTTACAGTGATTGTGCAGTGACAGAGTGCAGCGTTACAGTGATGGTGCAATGACAGAGTGCAGCATTACAGTGATGGTGCAGTGACAGAGCACAGGGTTACAGTGATGGTGCAGTGACAGAGTGCAGCGTTACAGTGATTGTGCAGTGACAGAGCGCAGTGTTACAGTGATGATGCAGTGACACAGCGCAGTGTTACAGTGATGGTGCAGTAACAGAGCGCGGTGTTACAGTGGTGGTGCCGTAACAGAGTGCAGTGTTACAGTGACTTTGCAGTGACAGAGCGCAGTGTTACAGTGATGGTGCAGTGACAGAGCGCAGTGTTACAGTGACGGTGCAGTGACAGATCGCAGTGTTACAGTGACGGTGCAGTGACAGAGCGCAGTGTTACAGTGACAGAGCACAGTGTTACAGTGGTGGTGCAGTGACAGAGCGCAGTGTTACAGTGATGGTGCACTGACAGAGTGCAGTGTTACAGTGATGGTACAGGGACAGAGCACAGTGTTACAGTGATGGTGCAGTGACACAGCGCAGTGTTACAGTGATGGTGCAGTGACAGAGTGCAGTGTTACAGTGATGGTGCAGTGACAAAGCACAGTGTTACAGTGATGGTGCAGTGACAGAGCGCAGTGTTACAGTGACTGTGCAGTGACAGCGCGCATTGTTACAGTGATGGTGCAGTGATAGAGCGCAGTGTTACAGTGGTGGTGCCGTAACAGAGTGCAGTGTTACAGAGACGTTGCAGTGAGAGAGCGCAGTGTTACAGTGATGGTGCAGTGACAGAGCGCAGTGTTACAGTGACGGTGCAGTGACAGAGCGCAGTGTTACAGTGACGGTGCAGTGACAGAGCGCAGTGTAACAGTGACAGAGCACAGTGTTACAGTGGTGGTAGAGTGACAGAGCGCAGTGTTACAGTGATGGTGCACTGACAGAGCGCAGTGTTACAGTGATGGTACAGGGACAGAGCACAGTGTTACAGTGATGGTGCAGTGACAGAGCGCAGTGTTACAGTGATGGTGCAGTGACAAAGCGCAGTGTTACAGTGGTGGTGCAGTGACAGAGCGCAGTGTTACAGTGACTGTGCAGTGAGAGAGCGCATTGTTACAGTGATGGTGCAGTGATAGAGTGCAGTGTTACAGTGGTGGTGCAGTGACAGAGCGCAGTGTTACAGTGACAGAGCGCAGTGTTAAAGAGATGGTGCAGTGACAGAGCGCAATGTTAAAGTGATGGTGCAGTAACAGAGCACAGTGTTACAGAGACAGTGCAGTGACAGAGCGCAGTGTTACAGTGAATGTGCAGTGACGGTGCAGTGACAGAGCACAGTGTTAAATAAATGGTGCAGTGGCAGAGAGCAATGTTACAGTGATAGTGTAGTGATAGAGCGCAGTGTTACAGTGATATGCTGTTATGATGGTGCAGTGACAGAGTACAGTGTTACAGAGATAGTAACATAGTAACATAGTATCTAAGGTTGAAAAAAGACAATTGTCCATCGAGTTCAACCTATTTGTGGTCTCCTATAGATGGTACAGTGACAGAGCGCAGTGTTACAGTGATGGTGAAGTGACAGAGCACAGGGTTACAGTGATGGTGCAATGACAGAGTGCAGCATTACAGTGATGGTGCAGTGACAGAGTGCAGCGTTACAGTGATGGTGCAGTGACAGAGCGCAGTGTTACAGTGACGGTGCAGTGACAGAGCGCAGTGTTACAGTGATGGTGCAGTGACAGACTGCAGTGTTAAAGTGACGGTGCAATGACAGATCACAGTGCTACAGTGACGGTACAGTGACAGAGCGCAGTGTTACAGTGGCGGTGCAGTGATAGAGCGCAGTGTTACAGTGATGGTGCAGTGACAGAGCGCATTGTTACAGTTATGGTACAGTGACAGTGCACAGTGTTACAGTGATGGTGCAGTGACAAAACGCAGTGTTACAGTGATGGTGCAGTGACAAAGCGCAGTGTTACAGTGGTGGTGCAGTGACAGAGCACAGTGTTACAGTGATGGTGCACTGACAGAGCGCAGTGTTACAGTGACAGAACACAGTGTTACAGTGATGGTGCAGTGACACAGCGCAGTGTTACAGTGATGGTACAGTGACAGAGCTCAGTGTTACAGTGATGGTGCAGTGACAGAGCGCAGTGTTACAGTGACGGTGCAGTGACAGAGCGCATTGTTATAGTGATTGTGCAGTCAGAGCGCAGTGTTACAGTGACGGTGCAGTGACAGAGCGCATTGTTATAGTGATTGTGCAGTGAGAGCGCAGTGTTACAGTGACAGTGCAGTGACAGAGCGCAGTGTTACAGTGACAGTGCAGTGACAGAGCACAGTGTTACAGAGACGGTGCAGTGACAGAGCGCAGTGTTACAGTGGCTGTGCAGTGATGGTGCAGTAACAGATCACAGTGTTAAAGAAATGGTGCAGTGACAGAGCGCATTGTTACAGTTATGGTACAGTGACAGTGCACAGTGTTACAGTGATGGTGCAGTGACAAAACGCAGTGTTACAGTGATGGTGCAGTGACAAAGCGCAGTGTTACAGTGGTGGTGCAGTGACAGAGCGCAGTGTTACAGTGATGGTACAGTGACAGAGCACATTGTTATAGTGATTGTGCAGTGAGAGCGCAGTGTTACAGTGATGGTGCAGTGACAGAGCGCAGTGTTACAGTGACAGTGCAGTGACAGAGCACAGTGTTACAGAGACGGTGCAGTGACAGAGCGCAGTGTTACAGTGGCTGTGCAGTGATGGTGCAGTAACAGATCACAGTGTTAAAGAAATGGTGCAGTGACAGAGCGCATTGTTATAGTTATGGTACAGTGACAGTGCACAGTGTTACAGTGATGGTGCAGCGACAAAACGCAGTGTTACAGTGATGGTGCAGTGACAAAGCGCAGTGTTACAGTGGTGGTGCAGTGACAGAGCGCAGTGTTACAGTGATGGTGCACTGACAGAGCGCAGTGTTACAGTGACAGCGCAGTGTTACAGTGATGGTGCAGTGACACAGCGCAGTGTTACAGTGATGGTGCAGTGACAGAGCACAGTGTTACAGTGATGGTGCAGTGAAGAGCGCAGTGTTTCAGTGACGGTGTAGTGACAGAGCGCACTGTTATAGTGATTGTGCAGTGAGAGCGCAGTGTTACAGTGACGGTGCAGTGACAGAGCGCAGTGTTACAGTGACAGTGCAGTGACAGAGCACAGTGTTACAGAGATGGTGCAGTGACAGAGCGCAGTGTTACAGTGACTGTGCAGTGACGGTGCAGTAACAGATCACAGTGTTAAAGAAATGGTGCAGTGACAGAGCGCATTGTTACAGTTATGGTACAGTGACAGTGCACAGTGTTACAGTGATGGTGCAGTGACAAAACGCAGTGTTACAGTGATGGTGCAGTGACAAAGCGCAGTGTTACAGTGGTGGTGCAGTGACAGAGCGCAGTGTTACAGTGATGGTGCACTGACAGAGCGCAGTGTTACAGTGACAGAGCGCAGTGTTACAGTGATGGTGCAGTGACACAGCACAGTGTTACAGTGATGGTACAGTGACAGAGCACAGTGTTACAGTGATGGTGCAGTGAAGAGCGCAGTGTTATGGTGATGGTGCAGTGACAGAGCGCAGTGTTACAGTGACGGTGCAGTGACAGAGCGCATTGTTATAGTGATTGTGCAGTGAGAGCGCAGTGTTACAGTGACGGTGCAGTGACAGAGCGCAGTGTTACAGTGACAGTGCAGTGACAGAGCACAGTGTTACAGAGACGGTGCAGTGACAGAGCTCAGTGTTACAGTGGCTGTGCAGTGACGGTGCAGTAACAGATCACAGTGTTAAAGAAATGGTGCTGTGGCAGAGAGCAATGTTACAGTGATAGTGTAGTGATAGAGCGCAGTGTTACAGAGATGGCACAGTGACAGAGCGCAGCGTTACAGGGATGGTGTAGTGATAGAGCACAGGGTTACAGTGATGGTACAGTGACAGAGCGCAGTGTTACAGTGATGGTGCAGTGACAGAGTGCAGTGTTACAGTGGTGGTGCAGTGACACAGCGCAGTGTTACAGTGATGGTGCAGTGACAGAGCGCAGTGTTACAGTGATATACTGTTGCGATGGTGCAGTGACAGACTACACAGTGCAGTGAGGGTGCAGCACCGTACAGTGACATGTTACCTGTGTATCGGTGCCTTTGAAAGCTGTTATAATGCTGGACACAAAGTTTAGCATTAACGGGAAGTCCTCCTTAGTGATACTGTCAGATCCATCGATGAGGAAGACAATATCCAGACTGTGGACGTTACACTCTGCGGAGACATGGAGGAGATGTAATGCAGGGTGTATAGAGACTCAGCACCCAGGGCCTAATGGTTTAAGTTTCCCTATGCTTCCCTGCTCTCCCCTGCACTGTCCTGTGCTTCCCTGCTCTCCCCTGCACTGTCCTGTGCTTCCCTGCTCTCCCCTGCACTGTCCTGTGCTTCCCTGCTCTCCCCTGCACTGTCCTGTGCTTCCCTGCTCTCCCCTGCACTGTCCCGTGCTTCCCTGCTCTCCCCTGCACTGTCCCGTGCTTCCCTGCTCCCCCCTGCACTGTCCCGTGCTTCCCTGCTCTCCCCTGCACTGTCCCGTGCTCCCCTGCACTGTCCCGTGCTTCCCTGCTCTCCCCTGCACTGTCCTGTGCTTCCCTGCTTTCCCCTGCACTGTCCTGTGCTTCCCTGCTCTCCCCTGCACTGTCCTGTGCTTCCCTGCTCTCCCCTGCACTGTCCTGTGCTTCCCTGCTCTCCCCTGCACTGTCCTGTGCTCCCCTGCTCCCCCCTGCACTGTCCTGTCCTTCCCTGCTCTCCCCTGCACTGTTATGTGCTTCCCTGCTCTCCCCTGCGCTTCCCTGCTCTCCCCTGCACTGTCCGGTGCTTCCCTGCTCTCCCCTGCACTGTCCTGTGCTTCCCTGCTCTCCCCTGCACTGTCCGGTGCTTCCCTGCTCTCCCCTGCACTGTCCCGTGCTTCCCTGCTCTCCCCTGCACTGTCCTGTGCTTCCCTGCTCTCCTCTGCATTGTCCTGTGCTTCCCTGCTCTCCCCTGCCCTTCCTGTGCCCCCTTCATCTCCCTGCACTGTCCTGTGCCTTCTGCTCTCCCCTGCACTGTCCTGTACTTTCCTGCTCTCCCCTGCACTGTCCGGTGCTTCCCTGCTCTCCCCTGCACTGTCCGGTGCTTCCCTGCTCTCCCCTGCACTGTCCTGTGCTTCCCTGCTCTCCCCTGCACTGTCCTGTGCTTCCCTGCTCTCCCCTGCACTGTCCTGTGCTTCCCTGCTCTCCCCTGCACTGTCCTGTGCTTCCCTGCTCTCCCCTGCACTGTCCTGTGCTTCTCTGCTCTCCCCTGCCCTTCCTGTGCCCCCTTCATCTCCCTGCAGTCCTCTGCTCTTCGCTGTGATTCCCTATGCTTCTCTGCACTTCCTTATGCTTCCCTGCCCACCTCTACGCTTCCAGGCACTACCCTGTGTTTCCCTGCGCTTCTCTGCACCTCATTGTGCCTCCCTGCACTCCTCTGCAATTCCCTGCACTTCCCTGCGCTTCCCTGCACTTTCCTGTTGCAATTCCCTGCATTTTTCTGCACGTCCCTGCGATTCCTTGCTCTTCCCTGCTCCTCCTTGCTCTTCCCTGCCCCTCCTTGCTCTTCCCTGCTATTCCCTGCGCTACCCTGCTCTTCCATGCGACTCCCTGCTCTTCCCTGCGCTACCCTGCTCTTCCCTGTGCTACCCTGCTCTTCCCTGCGACTCCCTGTGCTACCCTGCTCTTCCCTGCGCTACCTTGCTCTTCCCTGCGACTCCTTGCTCTTCCCTGCGACTCCCTGCTCTTCCCTGCGATTCCCTGCGACTCCCTGCTCTTCCCTGCGACTCCCTGCTCTTCCCTGCGCTACCCTGCTCTTCCCTGCGACTCCTTGCTATTCCCTGCGATTCCCTGCGCTACCCTGCTCTTCCCTGCTCTTCCCTGCGATTCCCTGCGCTACCCTGCTCTTCCCTGCGCTACCCTGCTCTTCCCTGCGACTCCCTGCTCTTCCCTGCGATTCTCTGCGCTACCCTGCTCTTCCCTGCGCTACCCTGCTTTTCCCTGTGCTACCCTGATCTTCCCTGCGACTCCCTGCTCTTCCCTGCGCTACCCTGCTCTTCCCTGCGCTACCCTGCTCTTCCCTGCGCTGCCCTGCTCTTCCCTGCGAATCCCTGCTCTTCCCTGCTCTTCCCTGCGATTCCCTGCGACTCCTTGCTCTTCCCTGCGGTTCCCTGCGCTACCCTGCTCTTCCATGCAACTCCCTGCGACTCCCTGCTCTTCCCTGCGACTCCTTGCTCTTCCCTGCGCTACCCTGCTCTTCCCTGCGCTACCCTGCTCTTCCCTGCGAATCCCTGCTCTTCCCTGCTCTTCCCTGCGATTCCCTGCGACTCCTTGCTCTTCCCTGCGGTTCCCTGCGCTACCCTGCTCTTCCATGCAACTCCCTGCGACTCCCTGCTCTTCCCTGCGACTCCTTGCTCTTTCCTGCGCTACCCTGCTCTTCCCTGCGCTACCCTGCTCTTCCCTGCGTTTCCCTGCTCTTCCCTGCGATTCCCTGCGACTCACTGCGATTCCCTGCTACTCCCTGCGACTCCCTGCTCTTTCCTGCGATTCCCTGCAATTCCCTGCAATTCCCTGCTCTTCCCTGCTACTCCCTGCGATTCCCTGCGACTCCCTGCGATTCCCTGCGACTCCCTGCTCTTCCCTGCGATTCCTTGCTCTTCCCTGCGAATCCCTGCTCTTCCCTGCGACTCCTTGCTCTTCCCTGCTCTTCCCTTCGATTCCCTGCGACTACCTGCTCTTCCCTGCGACTCCCTGCTCTTCCCTGCTCTACCCTGCGATTCCCTGTGACTCCCTGCTCTTCCCTGCGACTCCCTGCTCTTACCTGCTCTTCCCTGCACTACCCTGTTCTTCCCTGTGCTACCCTACTCTTCCCTGCGATTCCCTGCGCTACCCTGCTTTTCCCTGCACTACACTGCTCTTCCCTGCGACTCCCTGCTCTTCCCTGCGACTCCCTGCTCTTCCCTGCGATTCCCTGCGCTACCCTGCTCTTCCCTGCGACTCCCTGCTCTTCCCTGCGACTCCTTGCTCTTCCCTGCGATTCCCTGCGCTACCCTGCTCTTCCCTGCAACTCCCTGCTCTTCCCTGAGACTCCCTGCTCTTCCCTGCGACTCCCTGCTCTTCCCTGCGCTACCCTGCTTTTCCCTGCGCTACCCTGCTCTTCCCTGCGATACCCTGCTCTTCCCTGTGCTACCCTGATCTTCCCTGCGACTCCCTGCTCTTCCCTGTGCTACCCTGCTCTTCCCTGCGCTACCCTGCTCTTCCCTGCGCTGCCCTGCTCTTCCCTGCGCTGCCCTGCTCTTCCCTGCGAATCCCTGCTCTTCCCTGCGACTCCTTGCTCTTCCCTGCGATTCCCTGCGCTACCCTGCTCTTCCATGCAACTCCCTGCGACTCCCTGCTCTTCCCTGCGACTCCTTGCTCTTCCCTGCGCTACCCTGCTCTTCCCTGCGCTACCCTGCTCTTTTCTGCGAATACCTGCTCTTCCCTGCGATTCCCTGCGACTCACTGCGATTCCCTGCTACTCCCTGCGACTCCCTGCTCTTTCCTGCGATTCCCTGCACTTCCCTGCTCTTCCCTGCGATTCCCTGCAATTCCCTGCAATTCCCTGCTCTTCCCTGCTACTCCCTGGTCTTCCCTGCGAATCCCTGCGATTCCCTGCGAATCCCTGCGATTCCTTGCTCTTCCCTGCGAATCCCTGCTCTTCCCTGCGACTCCTTGCTCTTCCCTGCTCTTCCCTTCGATTCCCTGCGACTCCCTGCTCTTCCCTGCTCTACCCTGCGATTCCCTGCGACTCCCTGCTCTTCCCTGATACTCCCTGCTCTTCCCTGCGATTCCCTGCTCTTCCCTGCGCTACCCTGCGCTACCCTGCTCTTCCCTGCGATTCCCTGCTTTTCCCTGCGCTACCCTGCTCTCCCCTGCGACTCCCTGCTCTTCCCTGCTCTTCCCTGCGATTCCCTGCGCTACCCGGCTCTTCCCTGCGCTACCCTGCTCTTCCCTGCGAATCCCTGCAATTCCCTGCGACTCCTTGCTCTTCCCTGCACTACCCTGCTCTTCCCTGCGACTCCCTGCTCTTCCCTGCGGCTCCTTGCTCTTCCCTGCGATTCCCTGCGCTACCCTGCTCTTCCCTGCAACTCCCTGCGACTCCCTGCGACTCCCTGCGCTACCCTGCGACTCCCTGCTCTTCCCTGCCACTCCCTGCGACTCCCTGCGATTCCCTGCGACTCCTTGCTCTTCCCTGATCTTCCCTGCGACTCCCTGCTCTTCCCTGTGACTCACTGCTCTACCCTGCGATTCCCTGCTCTTCCCTGCGACTCCCTGCTCTTCCCTGCGACTCCTTGCTCTTCCATGCGCTACCCTGCTCTTCCCTGCGCTACCCTGCTCTTCCCTGCAACTCCCCGCTCTTCCCTGCAACTCCCTGCTCTTCCCTGCGATTCCCTGTGCTACCCTGCTCTTCCCTGCGCAACCCTGTTCTTCCCTGCGCTACCCTGCTCTTCCCTGCGAATCCCTGCGACTCCCTGCGATTCCCTGCGACTCCTTGCTCTTCCCTGCGCTACCCTGCTCTTCCCTGCGACTCCCTGCTCTTCCCTGCGACTCCCTGCTCTTCCCTGGTATTCCCTGCGACTCCTTGCTCTTCCCTGCACTACCCTGCTCTTCCCTGTGACTCCCTGCTCTTCCCTGCGCTATCCTGCTCTTCACTGCGAATCCCTGCGATTCCCTGCGACTACCTGCGATTCCTTGCTCTTCCCTGCTCTTCCCTGCTCTTCCCTGCGACTCCTTGCTCTTCCCTGCTCTTCCCTGCAAATCCCTGCGACTCCCTGCTCTTCCCTGCGACTCCCTGCTCTTCCCTGCTCTACCCTGCGATTCCCTGCGACTCCCTGCTCTTCCCTGCGCTACCCTGCTCTTCCCTGCGCTACCCTGCTCTTTCCTGCGACTCCTTGCTCTTCCCTGCGCTACCCTGCTCTTCCCTGCGCTACCCTGCTCTTCCCTGCGATTCCCTGCGACTCCCTGCTCTTCCCTCGCGACTCCCTGCTCTTCCCTGCACTACCCTGCTCTTCCCTGCGACTCCCTGCTCTTCCCTGCGATTCCTTGCTCTTCCCTGCGAATCCTTGTTCTTCCCTGCGAATCCCTGCTCTTCCCTGCGACTCCCTGCGACTCCATGCTCTTCCCTGCGACTCCCTGCTCTTCACTGCTCTTTCCTGCTCTTCCCTGCGACTCCGTGCTCTTCCCTGCGACTCCATGCTCTTCCCTGTGACTCCCTGCTCTTCCCTGCGACTCCTTGCTCTTCCCTGCTCTTCCCTGCGAATCCCTGCTCTTCCCTGCAACTCCCTGCTCTTCCCTGCGACTCCCTGCTCTTCCCTGCGCTACCCTGCTCTTCCCTGCGCTACCCTGCTCTTCCCTGCGCTACCCTGCTCTTCCCTGCGACTCCTTGCTCTTCCCTGCGCTACCCTGCACTACCATGCCATTCCCTGCTCTTCCCAGCGTCTCCCTGCTCTTCCCTGCGCTACCCTGCTCTTCCCTGCGCTACCCTGCTCTTCCCTGCGCTACCCTGCTCTTCCCTGTGCTACCCTGCTCTTCCCTGCGAATCCCTGCGACTCCCTGGATTCCCTGCGATTCCCTGCGACTCCTTGCTCTTCCCTGCGCTACCCTGCTCTTCCCTGTGATTCCCTGCGCTACCCTGCTCTTCCCTGCGACTCCCTGCTCTTCCCTGCGCTACTCTGCGACTCCCTGCGATTTCCAGCGAATCCCTGCGAATCCCTGCGACTCCCTGCTCTTCCCTGCTCTTCCCTGCGACTCCCTGCGATTCCTTGCTCTTCCCTGCGAATCCTTGCTCTTTCCTGCGACTCCCTGCGACTCCCTGCTCTTCCCTGCGACTCCCTAATCTTCCCTGCGACTCCCTGCTCTTCCCTGCGCTACCCTGCTTTTCCCTGCGCTACCCTGCTCTTCCCTGCGATACCCTGCTCTTCCCTGTGCTACCCTGATCTTCCCTGCGACTCCCTGCTCTTCCCTGCGATTCCCTGTGCTACCCTGCTCTTCCCTGCGCTACCCTGCTCTTCCCTGCGCTGCCCTGCTCTTCCCTGCGAATCCCTGCTCTTCCCTGCGACTCCTTGCTCTTCCCTGCGATTCCCTGTGCTACTCTGCTCTTCCATGCAACTCCCTGCGACTCCCTGCTCTTCCCTGCGACTCCTTGCTCTTCCCTGCGCTACCCTGCTCTTCCCTGCGCTACCCTGCTCTTTTCTGCGAATCCCTGCTCTTCCCTGCGATTCCCTGCGACTCACTGCGATTCCCTGCTACTCCCTGCGACTCCCTGCTCTTTCCTGCGATTTCCTGCACTTTCCTGCTCTTCCCTGCGCTACCCTGCTCTTCCCTGCGCTACCCTGCTCTTTCCTGCGACTCCTTGCTCTTCCCTGCGCTACCCTGCTCTTCCCTGCGCTACCCTGCTCTTCCCTGCGATTCCCTGCGACTCCCTGCTCTTCCCTCGCGACTCCCTGCTCTTCCCTGCACTACCCTGCTCTTCCCTGCGACTCCCTGCTCTTCCCTGCGATTCCTTGCTCTTCCCTGCGAATCCTTGTTCTTCCCTGCGAATCCCTGCTCTTCCCTGCGACTCCCTGCGACTCCCTGCTCTTCCCTGCGACTCCCTGCTCTTCACTGCTCTTTCCTGCTCTTCCCTGCGACTCCGTGCTCTTCCCTGCGACTCCATGCTCTTCCCTGTGACTCCCTGCTCTTCCCTGCGACTCCTTGCTCTTCCCTGCTCTTCCCTGCGAATCCCTGCTCTTCCCTGCAACTCCCTGCTCTTCCCTGCGACTCCCTGCTCTTCCCTGCGCTACCCTGCTCTTCCCTGCGCTACCCTGCTCTTCCCTGCGCTACCCTGCTCTTCCCTGCGCTACCCTGCTCTTCCCTGCGACTCCTTGCTCTTCCCTGCGCTACCCTGCACTACCATGCCATTCCCTGCTCTTCCCTGCGTCTCCCTGCTCTTCCCTGCGCTACCCTGCTCTTCCCTGCGCTACCCTGCTCTTCCCTGCGCTACCCTGCTCTTCCCTGTGCTACCCTGCTCTTCCCTGCGAATCCCTGCGACTCCCTGGATTCACTGCGATTCCCTGCGACTCCTTGCTCTTCCCTGCGCTACCCTGCTCTTCCCTGTGATTCCCTGCGCTACCCTGCTCTTCCCTGCGACTCCCTGCTCTTCCCTGCGCTACCCTGCGACTCCCTGCGATTTCCAGCGAATCCCTGCGACTCCCTGCTCTTCCCTGCTCTTCCCTGCGACTCCCTGCGATTCCTTGCTCTTCCCTGCGAATCCTTGCTCTTTCCTGCGACTCCCTGCGACTCCCTGCTCTTCCCTGCGACTCCCTAATCTTCCCTGCGACTCCCTGCTCTTCCCTGCGCTACCCTGCTTTTCCCTGCGCTACCCTGCTCTTCCCTGCGATACCCTGCTCTTCCCTGTGCTACCCTGATCTTCCCTGCGACTCCCTGCTCTTCCCTGCGATTCCCTGTGCTACCCTGCTCTTCCCTGCGCTACCCTGCTCTTCCCTGCGCTGCCCTGCTCTTCCCTGCGAATCCCTGCTCTTCCCTGCGACTCCTTGCTCTTCCCTGCGATTCCCTGTGCTACTCTGCTCTTCCATGCAACTCCCTGCGACTCCCTGCTCTTCCCTGCGACTCCTTGCTCTTCCCTGCGCTACCCTGCTCTTCCCTGCGCTACCCTGCTCTTTTCTGCGAATCCCTGCTCTTCCCTGCGATTCCCTGCGACTCACTGCGATTCCCTGCTACTCCCTGCGACTCCCTGCTCTTTCCTGCGATTTCCTGCACTTCCCTGCTCTTCCCTGCGATTCCCTGCAATTCCCTGCAATTCCCTGCTCTTCCCTGCTACTCCCTGGTCTTCCCTGCGAATCCCTGCTCTTCCCTGCGATTCCCTGCGAATCCCTGCTCTTCCCTGCGATTCCTTGCTCTTCCCTGCGAATCCTTGCTCTTCCCTGCGACTCCTTGCTCTTCCCTGCTCTTCCCTTCGATTCCCTGCGACTCCCTGCTCTTCCCTGCGACTCCCTGCTCTTCCCTGCTCTACCCTGCGATTCCCTGCGACTCCCTGCTCTTCCCTGATACTCCCTGCTCTTCCCTGCGATTCCCTGCTCTTCCCTGCGCTACCCTGCTCTTCCCTGTGCTACCCTGCTCTTCCCTGCGATTCCCTGCGCTACCCTGCTTTTCCCTGCGCTACCCTGCTCTTCCCTGCGACTCCCTGCTCTTCCCTGCGATTCCCTGCGCTACCCTGCTCTTCCCTGCGAATCCCTGCAATTCCCTGCGACTCCTTGCTCTTCCCTGCACTACCATGCTCTTCCCTGCGACTCCCTGCTCTTCCCTGCTCTTCCCTGCGACTCCTTGCTCTTCCCTGCTCTTCCCTGCTCTTCCCTGCAACTCCCTGCGACTCCCTGCGCTACCCTGCGACTCCCTGCTCTTCCCTGCGACTCCCTGCGACTCCCTGCGATTCCCTGCGACTCCTTGCTCTTCCCTGATCTTCCCTGCGACTCCCTGCTCTTCCCTGTGACTCCCTGCTCTTCCCTGCTCTACCCTGCGATTCCCTGCTCTTCCCTGCGACTCCCTGCTCTTCCCTGCGACTCCTTGCTCTTCCATGCGCTACCCTGCTCTTCCCTGCTCTTCCCTGCGCTACCCTGCTCTTCCCTGCAACTCCCTGCTCTTCCCTGCAACTCCCTGCTCTTCCCTGCGATTCCCTGTGCTACCCTGCTCTTCCCTGCGCAACCCTGCTCTTCCCTGCGCTACCCTGCTCTTCCCTGCGAATCCCTGCAACTCACTGCGATTCCCTGCGACTCCTTGCTCTTCCCTGCGCTACCCTGCTCTTCCCTGCAACTCCCTGCTCTTCCCTGCGACTCCCTGCTCTTCCCTGGTATTCCCTGCGACTCCTTGCTCTTCCCTGCTCTTCCCTGCACTACCCTGCTCTTCCCTGTGACTCCCTGCTCTTCCCTGTGACTCCCTGCTCTTCCCTGCGCTATCCTGCTCTTCACTGCGATTCCCTGCGATTCCCTGCGACTACCTGCGATTCCCTGCTCTTCCCTGTGACTCCCTGCTCTTCCCTGCGACTCCTTGCTCTTCCCTGCGCTACCCTGCTCTTCCCTGCGCTACCCTGCTCTTTTCTGCGAATCCCTGCTCTTCCCTGCGATTCCCTGCGACTCACTGCGATTCCCTGCTACTCCCTGCGACTCCCTGCTCTTTCCTGCGATTTCCTGCACTTCCCTGCTCTTCCCTGCGATTCCCTGCAATTCCCTGCAATTCCCTGCTCTTCCCTGCTACTCCCTGGTCTTCCCTGCGAATCCCTGCTCTTCCCTGCGAATCCCTGCTCTTCCCTGCGATTCCTTGCTCTTCCCTGCGAATCCCTGCTCTTCCCTGCGACTCCTTGCTCTTCCCTGCTCTTCCCTTCGATTCCCTGCGACTCCCTGCTCTTCCCTGCGACTCCCTGCTCTTCCCTGCTCTACCCTGCGATTCCCTGCGACTCCCTGCTCTTCCCTGATACTCCCTGCTCTTCCCTGCGATTCCCTGCTCTTCCCTGCGCTACCCTGCTCTTCCCTGTGCTACCCTGCTCTTCCCTGCGATTCCCTGCGCTACCCTGCTTTTCCCTGCGCTACCCTGCTCTTCCCTGCGACTCCCTGCTCTTCCCTGCGATTCCCTGCGCTACCCTGCTCTTCCCTGCGAATCCCTGCAATTCCCTGCGACTCCTTGCTCTTCCCTGCACTACCCTGCTCTTCCCTGCGACTCCCTGCTCTTCCCTGCTCTTCCCTGCGACTCCTTGCTCTTCCCTGCGATTCCCTGCTCTTCCCTGCAACTCCCTGCGACTCCCTGCGCTACCCTGCGACTCCCTGCTCTTCCCTGCGACTCCCTGCGACTCCCTGCGATTCCCTGCGACTCCTTGCTCTTCCCTGATCTTCCCTGCGACTCCCTGCTCTTCCCTGTGACTCCCTGCTCTTCCCTGCTCTACCCTGCGATTCCCTGCTCTTCCCTGCGACTCCCTGCTCTTCCCTGCGACTCCTTGCTCTTCCATGCGCTACCCTGCTCTTCCCTGCTCTTCCCTGCGCTACCCTGCTCTTCCCTGCAACTCCCTGCTCTTCCCTGCAACTCCCTGCTCTTCCCTGCGATTCCCTGTGCTACCCTGCTCTTCCCTGCGCAACCCTGCTCTTCCCTGCGCTACCCTGCTCTTCCCTGCGAATCCCTGCAACTCACTGCGATTCCCTGCGACTCCTTGCTCTTCCCTGCGCTACCCTGCTCTTCCCTGCAACTCCCTGCTCTTCCCTGCGACTCCCTGCTCTTCCCTGGTATTCCCTGCGACTCCTTGCTCTTCCCTGCGATTCCCTGCTCTTCCCTGCACTACCCTGCTCTTCCCTGTGACTCCCTGCTCTTCCCTGTGACTCCCTGCTCTTCCCTGCGCTATCCTGCTCTTCACTGCGAATCCCTGCGATTCCCTGCGATTCCCTGCGACTACCTGCGATTCCCTGCTCTTCCCTGTGACTCCCTGCTCTTCCCTGCGACTCCTTGCTCTTCCCTGCTCTTCCCTGCAAATCCCTGCTCTTCCCTGCGACTCCCTGCTCTTCCCTGCGACTCCCTGCTCTTCCCTGCTCTACCCTGTGATTCCCTGCTCTTCCCTGCGCTACCCTGCTCTTCCCTGCGCTACCCTGCTCTTTCCTGCGACTCCTTGCTCTTCCCTGCGCTACCCTGCTCTTCCCTGCGCTACCCTGCTCTTCCCTGCGCTACCCTGCTCTTCCCTGCGACTCCTTGCTCTTCCCTGCGCTACCCTGCACTACCCTGCCATTCCCTGCTCTTCCCTGCGTCTCCCTGCTCTTCCCTGCTCTTCCCTGCGCTACCCTGCTCTTCCCTGCGCTACCCTGCTCTTCCCTGTGCTACCCTGCTCTTCCCTGCGAATCCCTGCGACTCCCTGGATTCCCTGCGATTCCCTGCGACTCCTTGCTCTTCCCTGCGCTACCCTGCTCTTCCCTGTGATTCCCTGCGCTACCCTGCTCTTCCCTGCGACTCCCTGCTCTTCCCTGCGCTACCCTGCGACTCCCTGCGATTTCCAGCGAATGCCTGCGAATCCCTGCGACTCCCTGCTCTTCCCTGCACTACCCTGCTCTTCCCTGCGACTCCCTGCGATTCCTTGCTCTTCCCTGCTCTTCCCTGCGAATCCTTGCTCTTTCCTGCAACTCCCTGCGACTCCCTGCTCTTCCCTGCGCTACCCTGCTTTTCCCTGCGCTACCCTGCTCTTCCCTGCGATACCCTGCTCTTCCCTGTGCTACCCTGATCTTCCCTGCGACTCCCTGCTCTTCCCTGCGATTCCCTGTGCTACCCTGCTCTTCCCTGCGCTACCCTGCTCTTCCCTGCGCTGCCCTGCTCTTCCCTGCGAATCCCTGCTCTTCCCTGCGACTCCTTGCTCTTCCCTGCGATTCCCTGCGCTACCCTGCTCTTCCATGCAACTCCCTGTGACTCCCTGCTCTTCCCTGCGACTCCTTGCTCTTCCCTGCGCTACCCTGCTCTTCCCTGCGCTACCCTGCTCTTTTCTGCGAATCCCTGCTCTTCCCTGCGATTCCCTGCGACTCACTGCGATTCCCTGCTACCCCCTGCGACTCCCTGCTCTTTCCTGCGATTCCCTGCACTTCCCTGCTCTTCCCTGCGATTCCCTGCAATTCCCTGCTACTCCCTGGTCTTCCCTGCTCTTCCCTGCGATTCCCTGCGAATCCCTGCGAATCCCTGCGATTCCTTGCTCTTCCCTGCGAATCCCTGCTCTTCCCTGCGACTCCTTGCTCTTCCCTGCTCTTCCCTTCGATTCCCTGCGACTCCCTGCTCTTCCCTGCGACTCCCTGCTCTTCCCTGCTCTACCCTGCGATTCCCTGCGACTCCCTGCTCTTCCCTGATACTCCCTGCTCTTCCCTGCGATTCCCTGCTCTTCCCTGCGCTACCCTGCTCTTCCCTGTGCTACCCTGCTCTTCCCTGCGCTACCCTGCTTTTCCCTGTGCTACCCTGCTCTTCCCTGCTCTTCCCTGCGCTACCCTGCTCTTCCCTGCGCTACCCTGCTCTTCCCTGCGAATCCCTGCAATTCCCTGCGACTCCTTGCTCTTCCCTGCACTACCCTGCTCTTCCCTGCGACTCCCTGCTCTTCCCTGCTCTTCCCTGCGACTCCTTGCTCTTCCCTGCGATTCCCTGCGCTACCCTGCTCTTCCCTGCAACTCCCTGCGACTCCCTGCGCTACCCTGCGCTACCCTGCTCTTCCCTGCGACTCCCTGCGACTCCTTGCGATTCCCTGCGACTCCTTGCTCTTCCCTGAGACTCCCTGCTCTTCCCTGTGACTCCCTGCTCTTCCCTGCTCTACCCTGCGATTCCCTGCTCTTCCCTGCGACTCCCTGCTCTTCCCTGCGACTCCTTGCTCTTCCCTGCGCTACCCTGCTCTTCCCTGCGCTACCCTGCTCTTCCCTGCAACTCCCTGCTCTTCCCTGTGATTCCCTGTGCTACCCTGCTCTTCCCTGCGCAACCCTGCTCTTCCCTGCGAATCCCTGCGACTCCCTGCGATTCCCTGCGACTCCTTGCTCTTCCCTGCGCTACCCTGCTCTTCCCTGCGACTCCCTGCTCTTCCCTGCGACTCCCTGCTCTTCCCTGGTATTCCCTGCGACTCCTTGCTCTTCCCTGCGATTCCCTGCTCTTCCCTGCACTACCCTGCTCTTCCCTGTGACTCCCTGCTCTTCCCTGTGACTCCCTGCTCTTCCCTGCGCTATCCTGCTCTTCACTGCGAATCCCTGCGATTCCCTGCGATTCCCTGCGACTACCTGCGATTCCCTGCTCTTCCCTGTGACTCCCTGCTCTTCCCTGCGACTCCTTGCTCTTCCCTGCTCTTCCCTGCAAATCCCTGCTCTTCCCTGCGACTCCCTGCTCTTCCCTGCGACTCCCTGCTCTTCCCTGCTCTACCCTGCGATTCCCTGCGACTCCCTGCTCTTCCCTGCGCTACCCTGCTCTTTCCTGCGACTCCTTGCTCTTCCCTGCGCTACCCTGCTCTTCCCTGCGCTACCCTGCGATTCCCTGCTCTTCCCTCGCGACTCCCTGCTCTTCCCTGCACTACCCTGCTCTTCCCTGCGACTCCCTGCTCTTCACTGCGATTCCTTGCTCTTCCCTGCAAATCCTTGTTCTTCCCTGCGAATCCCTGCGACTCCCTGCTCTTCCCTGCGACTCCCTGCTCTTCACTGCTCTTTCCTGCTCTTCCCTGCGACTCCGTGCTCTTCCCTGCGACTCCATGCTCTTCCCTGTGACTCCCTGCTCTTCCCTGCGACTCCTTGCACTTCCCTGCTCTTCCCTGCGAATCCCTGCTCTTCCCTGCTCTTCCCTGCGCTACCCTGCTCTTCCCTGCGCTACCCTGCTCTTCCCTGCGCTACCCTGCTCTTCCCTGCGACTCCTTGCTCTTCCCTGCGCTACCCTGCACTACCCTGCCATTCCCTGCTCTTCCCTGCATCTCCCTGCTCTTCCCTGCGCTACCCTGCTCTTCCCTGCGCTACCCTGCTCTTCTCTGCGCTACCCTGCTCTTCCCTGTGCTACCCTGCTCTTCCCTGCGAATCCCTGCGACTCCCTGGATTCCCTGCGACTCCTTGCTCTTCCCTGCGCTACCCTGCTCTTCCCTGTGATTCCCTGCGCTACCCTGCTCTTCCCTGCGACTCCCTGCTCTTCCCTGCGCTACCCTGCGACTCCCTGCGATTTCCAGCGAATCCCTGCGAATCTTTGCGACTCCCTGCTCTTCCCTGCACTACCCTGCTCTTCCCTGCGACTCCCTGCGATTCCTTGCTCTTCCCTGCGAATCCTTGCTCTTTCCTGCGACTCCCTGCGACTCCCTGCGACTCCCTGCTCTTCACTGCGACTCCCTGCTCTTCCCTGCGACTCCCTGCACTTCCCTGCTCTTCCCTGCACTACCCTGCTATTCCCTGCTCTTCCCTGCGACTCCCTGCTCTTCCCTGCGATTCCTTGCTCTTCCCTGCGAATCCTTGCTCTTCCCTGCGACTCCCTGCTCTTCCCTGCGACTCCCTGCTCTTCCCTGCGACTCCCTGCTCTTCCCTGCTCTTCCCTGCTCTTCCCTGCGACTCCCTGCTCTTCCCTGCACTTCCCTGCTCTTCCCTGCTCTACCCTGCGATTCCCTGCTCTTCCTGTGCCCCTTTTGCCTCCCTGTAGTCCTCTACGCTTTCCTATGCTTCCCTGCATTTCCCCTGGCATATAGTAGACCCATATAATCCTACGGGGACTGCTGTGCCCTGGGTATCTCTGATACCTGCTGCATGGCTGTGTAATACATATAAGGATTTCCTGGCCCGCTCGCAGACGGTTAGGTGCTGGATACCTGGGAGGGCGCTGGGCAGCGTTCTCACCACCTGGAAGTCATTGCTCAGCTGGTAACAGAGTCCATTGACGTAGATGTTCCCTCTGCAGCGTCTCTGTAGCGTTGGGCCACAGGCCTGGGAAAGAGAGAACCCGACGATTACATACATGGATGAGATGATGACACTATCTGCTATACACACGGTCATACACCGACACAGCGCCAAACGTCTCCGGCAGGGAGTCATCCTGCGCCGTATGGAGCTCGCGCTGGATTCAGTCCTTTCAGGAAGCCATGATGGCTCCTCTTACAGTAATACTATTTCCACCCCCCTAACTAATCCTCAACAGATGTTACTGCGGGCCCGATTCAGAGGTGGGCGCAGGCGCGCCTGTAGCTGGGTCTATCAGCGGTCACTCGTCTGCGAGTTTATGTAAACGCTGCTACAGCATTGTGTTACCTTCCCCTGTGTCTATCCATACGTCTGAGTGTGCAAGGACTGAGACGCCCCCTGCCAGCACCTGTACACGCTGTAATACCGATCAGTCGCTCGCATAAAGAGAACGTGCCCCAGCCCTATGGCAGGTACAGTCCATACTTGCCTACCCTCCCGGAATGGTTGGGAGGCTCCCGAAAATCGGGTGACCCTCCCGGCCCCCCGGAAGAGCAGGCAAGTCTACCGATTACAGGGTTCCCCCCCTGCCCGGCTGCCCACTTAGCGAGTGAAGGCGATGTTGAATCGCGTCATGCAAGCCACGCCCCCCACTGTATAATGCCGGTAATTGCGGCATTACACAGTGGGGGCGTGGCTTGCATGACGCGATTCAGCAGCCACGCCCCGTCCCTCCTCTGACCCGCCTCCAGCCCGCCCCCGTGCCGCCTCCTCACATCACATCAGCTCACTGCCCGCCCCCATGCTGAGCCGACTGGCTGCTCTCTCCCGGTGAGAGCAGCCCAAAAGTCGGCAACTATGGTACAGTCTCTACGTCTAAACTTGACTCTCCCATAATACGGACCACCACTACATGCGTGCACTCAGACACGTGTATTCAGGACACCTCTTCGCGCGTGCGTCTGACATTACAGCTGCGGCTCTGCGCGCACACAGTCAGGTGAAACCCCAGTAACAGCTTTGCCTGACATCGGCAGCGCGTTCTGCCCTGAATCAGGCCTCAAGGTCAATCTACAGTAGACCTGACACTGTGGACTGTCCCCACCAGACTCCGGGATTTGATGTTTATATTCAGTCCTGTGAGCTGACAATCAGCGTCGCCTGACATGACTTACTAGTAACTGAGACGGGTTCTCTTGGACAGCTAGAGACATCCCCAGAGAAATATTCATTTCCTCCTGAGATCCTGCAATATAAGTGACACACAAATGTGATATTCCCCCCACAGTGTTACTCAGAGATTGTATATACAGTGTATACGGCATATACTGCTTCAGACACCAGCAGAACCAGTCCCGGGGCTCTGACAATGATATTCCCCCACAGCGTTACTCAAGAGATTGTATATACAGTGTATACGGCCTATACTGCATCAGACACCGGCAGAACCAGTCCCGGGGCTCTGACAATGATATTCCCCCCACAGTGTTACTCAGAGATTGTATATACAGTGTATACGGCCTATACTGCATCAGACACCGGCAGAACCAGTCCCGGAGCTCTGACAATGATATTCCCCCACAGCGTTACTCAAGAGATTGTATATACAGTGTATACGGCCTATACTGCATCAGACACCGGCAGAACCAGTCCCGGGGCTCTGACAATGATATTCCCCCCACAGTGTTACTCAGAGATTGTATATACAGTGTATACGGCCTATACTGCATCAGACACCGGCAGAACCAGTCCCGGAGCTCTGACAATGATATTCCCCCACAGCGTTACTCAAGAGATTGTATATACAGTGTATACGGCCTATACTGCATCAGACACCGGCAGAACCAGTCCCGGGGGCTCTGACAATGATATTCCCCCCACAGTGTTACTCAGAGATTGTATATACAGTGTATACGGCCTATACTGCATCAGACACCAGCAGAACCAGTCCCGGGGCTCTGACAATGATATTCCCCCACAGCGTTACTCAGAGATTGTATATACAGTGTATACGGCCTATACTGCATCAGACACCGGCAGAACCAGTCCCGGGGCTCTGACAATTATATTCCCCCACAGTGTTACTCAGAGATTGTATATACAGTGTATACGGCATATACTGCATCAGACACCAGCAGAACCAGTCCCGGGGCTCTGACAATGATATTCCCCCACAGTGTTACTCAGAGAATGGATATACAGTGTATACGGCCTATACTGCATCAGACACCGGCAGAACCAGTCCCGGGGGCTCTGACAATGATATTCCCCCCACAGTGTTACTCAGAGATTGTATATACAGTGTATACGGCCTATACTGCATCAGACACCAGCAGAACCAGTCCCGGGGCTCTGACAATGATATTCCCCCACAGTGTTACTCAGAGAATGGATATACAGTGTATACGGCCTATACTGCATCAGACACCGGCAGAACCAGTCCCGGGGCTCTGACAATGATATTCCCCCACAGTGTTACTCAGAGATTGGATATACAGTGCATACGGCCTATACTGCATCAGACACCGGCAGAACCAGTCCCGGGGCTCTGACAATGATATTCCCCCACAGTGTTACTCAGAGATTGTATATACAGTGTATACGGCCTATACTGCATCAGACACCAGCAGAACCAGTCCCGGGGCTCTGACAATGATATTCCCCCACAGTGTTACTCAGAGATTGTATATACAGTGTATAGGGCCTATACTGCATCAGACACCGGCAGAACCAGTCCCGGGGCTCTGACAATGATATTCCCCCCACAGTGTTACTCAGAGATTGTATATACAGTGTATACGGCATATACTGCATCAGACACCAGCAGAACCAGTCCCGGGGCTCTGACAATGATATTCCTCCACAGTGTTACTTAGAGATTGTATATACAGTGTATACGGCCTATACTGCATCAGACACCGGCAGAACCAGTCCCGGGGCTCTGACAATGATATTCCCCCACAGTGTTACTCAGAGATTGTATATACAGTGTATACAGCCTATACTGCGTCAGACACCGGCAGAACCAGTCCCGGGGCTCTGACAATGATATTCCCCCACAGTGTTACTCAAAGATTGTATATACAGTGTATACGGCCTATACTGCATCAGACACCGGCAGAACCAGTCCCGGGGCTCTGACAATGATATTCCTCCACAGTGTTACTCAGAGATTGTATATACAGTGTATACGGCCTATACTGCATCAGACACCGGCAGAACCAGTCCCGGGGCTCTGACAATGATATTCCTCCACAGTGTTACTCAGAGATTGTATATACAGTGTATACGGCCTATACTGCATCAGACACCGGCAGAACCAGTCCCGGGGCTCTGACAATGATATTCCCCCACAGTGTTACTTAGAGATTGTATATACAGTGTATACGGCATATACTGCATCAGACACCGGCAGAACCAGTCCCGGGGCTCTGACAATGATATTCCCCCACAGTGTTACTCAAAGATTGTATATACAGTGTATACGGCCTATACTGCATCAGACACTGGCAGAACCTGTCCCGGGGCTCTGACAATGATATTCCCCCCACAGCGTTACTCAGAGATTGTATATACAGTGTATACGGCCTATACTGCATCAGTCACCAGCAGAACCAGTCCCGGGGCTCTGACAATGATATTCCTCCACAGTGTTACTCAGAGATTGTATATACAGTGTATACAGCCTAAACTGCATCAGACCCCGGCAGAACCAGTCCCGGGGCTCTGACAATGATATTCCTCCACAGTGTTACTCAGAGTTTGTATATACAGTGTATACGGCCTATACTGCATCAGACACCGGCAGAACCAGTCCCGGGGCTCTGACAATGATATTCCCCCACAGTGTTACTCAGAGATTGTATATACAGTGTATACGGCCTATACTGCATCAGTCATCAGCAGAACCAGTCCCGGGGCTCTGACAATGATATTCCTCCACAGTGTTACTCAGAGATTGTATATACAGTGTATACGGCCTATACTGCATCAGACACCGGCAGAACCAGTCCCGGGGCTCTGACATTAATATTCCCCCACAGTGTTACTCAGAGATTGTATATACAGTGTATACGGCCTATACTGCATCAGACACCGGCAGAACCAGTCCCGGGGCTCTGACAATGATATTCCCCCACAGTGTTACTCAGAGAATGGATATACAGTGTATACGGCCTATACTGCATCAGACACCGGCAGAACCAGTCCCGGGGGCTCTGACAATGATATTCCCCCCACAGTGTTACTCAGAGATTGGATATACAGTGTATACGGCCTATACTGCATCAGACACCGGCAGAACCAGTCCCGGGGGCTCTGACAATGATATTCCCCCACAGTGTTACTCAAAGATTGTAGAGATGTGCACTTGAAATTTTTCGGGTTTTGTGTTTTGGTTTTGGGTTCGGTTCCGCGGCCGTGTTTTGGGTTCGACCGCGTTTTGGCAAAACCTCACCGAATTTTTTTTGTCGGATTCGGGTGTGTTTTGGATTCGGGTGTTTTTTTCAAAAAACACTAAAAAACAGCTTAAATCATAGAATTTGGGGGTCATTTTGATCCCAAAGTATTATTAACCTCAAAATCCATAATTTCCACTCATTTTCAGTCTATTCTGAATACCTCACACCTCACAATATTATTTTTAGTCCTAAAATTTGCACCGAGGTCGCTGGATGACTAAGCTAAGCGACCCTAGTGGCCGACACAAACACCGGGCCCATCTAGGAGTGGCACTGCAGTGTCACGCAGGATGGCCCTTCCAAAAAACACTCCCCAAACAGCACATGACGCAAAGAAAAAAAGAGGCGCAATGAGGTAGCTGTGTGAGTAAGATAAGCGACCCTAGTGGCCGACACAAACACCGGGCCCATCTAGGAGTGGCACTGCAGTGTCACGCAGGATGGCCCTTCCAAAAAACACTCCCCAAACAGCACATGACGCAAAGAAAAAAAGAGGCGCAATGAGGTAGCTGTGTGAGTAAGCTAAGCGACCCTAATGGCCGACACAAACACCTGGCCTATCTAGGAGTGGCACTGCAGTGTCACGCAGGATGGCCCTTCCAAAAAACACTCCCCAAACAGCACATGACGCAAAGAAGAAAAAAAGAGGCGCAATGAGGTAGCTGTGTGAGTAAGATAAGCGACCCTAGTGGCCGACACAAACACCGGGCCCATCTAGGAGTGGCACTGCAGTGTCACGCAGGATGGCCCTTCCAAAAAACACTCCCCAAACAGCACATGACGCAAATAAAAATGAAAGAAAAAAGAGGTGCAAGATGGAATTGTCCTTGGGCCCTCCCACCCACCCTTATGTTGTATAAACAGGACATGCACACTTTAACCAACCCATCATTTCAGTGACAGGGTCTGCCACACGACTGTGACTGAAATGACGGGTTGGTTTGGACCCCCACCGAAAAAGAAGCAATTAATCTCTCCTTGCACAAACTGGCTCTACAGAGGCAAGATGTCCACCTCATCATCATCCTCCGATATATCACCGTGTACATCCCGCTCCTCACAGATTATCAATTCGTCCCCACTGGAATCCACCATCTCAGCTCCCTGTGTACTTTGTGGAGGCAATTGCTGCTGGTCAATGTCTCCACGGAGGAATTGATTATAATTCATTTTAATGAACATCATCTTCTCCACATTTTCAGGAAGTAACCTCGTACGCCGATTGCTGACAAGGTGAGCGGCGGCACTAAATACTCTTTCGGAGTACACACTTGTGGGAGGGCAACTTAGGTAGAATAAAGCCAGTTTGTGCAAGGGCCTCCAAATTGCCTCTTTTTCCTGCCAGTATAAGTACGGACTGTCTGACGTGCCTACTTGGATGCGGTCACTCATATAATCCTCCACCATTCTTTCAATGGTGAGAGAATCATATGCAGTGACAGTAGACGACATGTCCGTAATCGTTGTCAGGTCCTTCAGTCCGGACCAGATGTCAGCATCAGCAGTCGCTCCAGACTGCCCTGCATCACCGCCAGCGGGTGGGCTCGGAATTCTGAGCCTTTTCCTCGCACCCCCAGTTGCGGGAGAATGTGAAGGAGGAGATGTTGACAGGTCGCGTTCCGCTTGACTTGACAATTTTGTCACCAGCAGGTCTTTGAACCCCAGCAGACTTGTGTCTGCCGGAAAGAGAGATCCAAGGTAGGTTTTAAATCTAGGATCGAGCACGGTGGCCAAAATGTAGTGCTCTGATTTCAACAGATTGACCACCCGTGAATCCTTGTTAAGCGAATTAAGGGCTGCATCCACAAGTCCCACATGCCTAGCGGAATCGCTCCCTTTTAGCTCCTCCTTCAATGCCTCCAGCTTCTTCTGCAAAAGCCTGATGAGGGGAATGACCTGACTCAGGCTGGCAGTGTCTGAACTGACTTCACGTGTGGCAAGTTCAAAAGGTTGCAGAACCTTGCACAACGTTGAAATCATTCTCCACTGCGCTTGAGACAGGTACATTCCACCTCCTATATCGTGCTCAATTGTATAGGCTTGAATGGCCTTTTGCTGCTCCTCCAACCTCTGAAGCATATAGAGGGTTGAATTCCACCTCGTTACCACTTCTTGCTTCAGATGATGGCAGGGCAGGTTCAGGCGTTTTTGGTGGTGCTCCAGTTTTCTGTACGTGGTGCCTGTACACCGAAAGTGTCCCGCAATTCTTCTGGCCACCGACAGCATCTCTTGCGCGCCCCTCTCGTTTTTAAAAAAATTCTGCACCACCAAATTCAAGGTATGTGCAAAACATGGGACGTGCTGGAATTTGCCCATATTTAATGCACACACAATATTGCTGGCGTTGTCCGATGCCACAAATCCACAGGAGAGTCCAATTGGGGTAAGCCATTCCGCGATGATCTTCCTCAGTTGCCGTAAGAGGTTTTCAGCTGTGTGCGTATTCTGGAAAGCGGTAATACAAAGCGTAGCCTGCCTAGGAAAGAGTTGGCGTTTGCGAGATGCTGCTACTGGTGCCGCCGCTGCTGTTCTTGCGGCGGGAGTCCATACATCTACCCAGTGGGCTGTCACAGTCATATAGTCCTGACCCTGCCCTGCTCCACTTGTCCACATGTCCGTGGTTAAGTGGACATTGGGTACAGCTGCATTTTTTAGGACACTGGTGACTCTTTTTCTGAGGTCTGTGTACATTTTCGGTATCGCCTGCCTAGAGAAATGGAACCTAGATGGTATTTGGTACCGGGGACACAGTACCTCCAACAAGTCTCTAGTTGGCTCTGCAGTAATGATGGATACCGGAACCACGTTTCTCACCACCCAGGATGCCAAGGCCTCAGTTATCCGCTTTGCAGCAGGATGACTGCTGTGATATTTCATCTTCCTCGCAAAGGACTGTTGGACAGTCAATTGCTTGGTGGAAGTAGTAAAAGTGGTCTTACGAGTACGACTTCCCCTCTGGGATGACCATCGACTCCCAGCAGCAACAACAGCAGCGCCAGCAGCAGTAGGCGTTACACGCAAGGATGCATCGGAGGAATCCCAGGCAGGAGAGGACTCGTCAGAATTGCCAGTGACATGGCCTGCAGGACTATTGGCATTCCTGGGGAAGGAGGAAATTGACACTGAGGGAGTTGGTGGGGTGGTTTGCGTGAGCTTGGTTACAAGAGGAAGGGATTTACTGGTCAGTGGACTGCTTCCGCTGTCGCCCAAAGTTTTTGAACTTGTCACTGACTTATTATGAATGCGCTGCAGGTGACGTATAAGGGAGGATGTTCCGAGGTGGTTAACGTCCTTACCCCTACTTATTACAGCTTGACAAAGGCAACACACGGCTTGACAAATGTTGTCCGCATTTCTGGTGAAATACTTCCACACCGAAGAGCTGATTTTTTTGGTATTTTCACCAGGCATGTCAACGGCCCTAATCCTCCCACGGACAACAGGTGTCTCCCCGGGTGCCTGACTTAAACAAACCACCTCACCATCAGAATCCTCCTTGTCAATTTCCTCCCCAGCGCCAGCAACACCCATATCCTCCTCATCCTGGTGTACTTCAACACTGACATCTTCAATCTGACTATCAGGAACTGGACTGCGGGTGCTCCTTCCAGCACTTGCAGGGGGCGTGCAAATGGTGGAAGGCGCATGCTCTTCACGTCCAGTGTTGGGAAGGTCAGGCATCGCAACCGACACAATTGGACTCTCCTTGTGGATTTGGGATTTCGAAGAACGCACAGTTCTTTGCGGTGCTTTTGCCAGCTTGAGTCTTTTCAGTTTTCTAGCGAGAGGCTGAGTGCTTCCATCCTCATGTGAAGCTGAACCACTAGCCATGAACATAGGCCAGGGCCTCAGCCGTTCCTTGCCACTCCGTGTGGTAAATGGCATATTGGCAAGTTTACGCTTCTCCTCCGACAATTTTATTTTAGATTTTGGAGTCCTTTTTTTACTGATATTTGGTGTTTTGGATTTTACATGCTCTGTACTATGACATTGGGCATCGGCCTTGGCAGACGACGTTGCTGGCATTTCATCGTCTCGGCCATGACTAGTGGCAGCAGCTTCAGCACGAGGTGGAAGTGGATCTTGATCTTTCCCTAATTTTGGAACCTCAACATTTTTGTTCTCCATATTTTAATAGGCACAACTAAAAGACACAGAGGTAGCTACAGCCGTGGACTACCGTACTGTGTCTGCTGCTAATATAGACTGGATGATAATGAGATGAAATCAATATATATATATATATATAATATCACTAGTACTGCAGCCGGACAGGTATATAATATATATTTATTATGTACTAATGACTGATGACGGACCTGCTGGACACTGTCAGCTCAGCAGCACCGCAGACTGCTACAGTAAGCTACTATAGTAGTATGTATCAAGAAGAAAGAAAAAAAAAACCACGGGTAGGTGGTATACAATTATGGATGGACCAGCGACTGCCGACACAGAGGTAGCTACAGCCGTAGACTACTGTACTGTGTCTGCTGCTAATATAGACTGGATGATAATGAGATGAAATCAATATATATATATATATAATATCACACTTGTACTGCAGCCGGACAGGTATATAATATATATTTATTATGTACTAATGACTGATGATGGACCTGCTGGACACTGTCAGCTCAGCAGCACCGCAGACTGCTACAGTAAGCTACTATAGTAGTATGTATCAAGAAGAAAGAAAAGAAAAAAAAACCATGGGTAGGTGGTATACAATTATGGATGGACCAGCGACTGCCGACACAGAGGTAGCTACAGCCGTGGACTACCGTACTGTGTCTGCTGCTAATATAGACTGGATGATAATGAGATGAAATCAATATATATATATATATAATATCACACTAGTACTGTAGCCGGACAGGTATATAATATATATTTATTATGTACTAATGACTGATGACGGACCTGCTGGACACTGTCAGCTCAGCAGCACCGCAGACTGCTACAGTAAGCTACTATAGTAGTATGTATCAAAAAGAAAGAAAAAAAAAAACCACGGGTAGGTGGTATACAATTATGGATGGACCAGCGACTGCCGACACAGAGGTAGCTACAGCCGTGGACTACCGTACTGTGTCTGCTGCTAATATAGACTGGATGATAATGAGATGAAATCAATATATATATATATAATATCACACTAGTACTGCAGCCGGACAGGTATATAATATATATTTATTATGTACTAATGACTGATGACGGACCTGCTGGACACTGTCAGCTCAGCAGCACCGCAGACTGCTACAGTAAGCTACTATAGTAGTATGTATCAAGAAGAAAGAAAAAAAAAAAACCACGGGTAGGTGGTATACAATTATGGATGGACCAGCGACTGCCGACACAGAGGTAGCTACAGCCGTGGACTACTGTACTGTGTCTGCTGCTAATATAGACTGGATGATAATGAGATGAAATCAATATATATATATATATAATATCACACTTGTACTGCAGCCGGACAGGTATATAATATATATTTATTATGTACTAATGACTGATGACGGACCTGCTGGACACTGTCAGCTCAGCAGCACCGCAGACTGCTACAGTAAGCTACTATAGTAGTATGTATCAAGAAGAAAGAAAAGAAAAAAAACCACGGGTAGGTGGTATACAATTATGGATGGACCAGCGACTGCCGACACAGAGGTAGCTACAGCCGTGGACTACCGTACTGTGTCTGCTGCTAATATAGACTGGATGATAATGAGATGAAATCAATATATATATATATAATATCACACTAGTACTGCAGCCCGGACAGGTATATAATATATATTTATTATGTACTAATGACTGATGACGGACCTGCTGGACACTGTCAGCTCAGCAGCACCGCAGACTGCTCAGTAAGCTACTATAGTAGTATGTATCAAGAAGAAAGAAAAAAAAAAAACCACGGGTAGGTGGTATACAATTATGGATGGACCAGCGACTGCCGACACAGAGGTAGCTACAGCCGTGGACTACCGTACTGTGTCTGCTGCTAATATAGACTGGATGATAATGAGATGAAATCAATATATATATATATAATATCACACTAGTACTGCAGCCGGACAGGTATATAATATATATTTATTATGTACTAATGACTGATGACGGACCTGCTGGACACTGTCAGCTCAGCAGCACCGCAGACTGCTACAGTAAGCTACTATAGTAGTATGTATCAAGAAGAAAGAAAAAAAAAAAACCACGGGTAGGTGGTATACAATTATGGATGGACCAGCGACTGTCGACACAGAGGTAGCTACAGCCGTGGACTACCGTACTGTGTCTGCTGCTAATATAGACTGGATGATAATGAGATGAAATCAATATATATATATATAATATCACTAGTACTGCAGCCGGACAGGTATATAATATATATTTATTATGTAATGACTGATGACGGACCTGCTGGACACTGTCAGCTCAGCAGCACCGCAGACTGCTACAGTAAGCTACTATAGTAGTATGTATCAAGAAGAAAGAAAAAAAAAAAAACCACGGGTAGGTGGTATACAATATTATATATATATTATATACAATTATATATATATATTATATATATTAAGCTGGTGGTGATTATTATAAACTGGTGGTCAGGTCACTGGTCACACTATCAGCAACTTGCAAGTAGTACTCCTAAGCAGACAATCACAATATATATTATACTGGTGGTCAGTGTGGTCACAATGGCAGTGTGGCACTCTGGCAGCAAAAGTGTGCACTGTACGTTATATGTACTCCTGAGTCCTGCTCTCAGACTCTAACTGCTCCCCACTGTCAGTGTCTCCCCCACAAGTCAGATATACATTATACAGTCACACTATCTATCTATCACTTCAGCAAGTAGTACAGGTTGAGTCTCCCTTATCCAAAATGCTCGGGACCAGAGGTATTTTGGATATGGGATTTTTCCGTATTTTGGAATAATTGCATACCATAATGAGATGATATGGTGATGGGACCTAAATCTAAGCACAGAATGCATTTATGTTTCATATACTCCTTATACACACAGCCTGAAGGTCATTTTAGCCAATATTTTTTATAAATTTGTGCATTAAACAAAGTGTGTCTACATTCACACAATTCATTTATGTTTTATATACACCTTATACACACAGCCTGAAGGTCATTTAATACAATATTTTTCATAGCTTTGTGTATTAAACAAAGTTTGCGTACATTGAGCCATCAAAAAACAAAGGTTTCACTATCTCACTCTCACTCAAAAAAGTCCGTATTTCGGAATATTCCGTATTTCGGAATATTTGGATATGGGATACTCAACCTGTAGTACTCCTCCTAAAGTACTCCTCCTAATGCTCCCCAAAATTACTACTGTGTCTCTCTCTACTCTAGTCTCACTCTCTATAAACGGAGAGGACGCCAGCCACGTCCTCTCCCTATCAATCTCAATGCACGTGTGAAAATGGCGGCGACGCGCGGCTCCTTATATAGAATCCGAGTCTCGCGATAGAATCCGAGCCTCGCGAGAATCCGACAGCGGGATGATGACGTTCGGGCGCGCTCGGGTTAACCGAGCAAGGCGGGAAGATCCGAGTCGCTCGGACCCGTGTAAAAAAACATGAAGTTCGGGCGGGTTCGGATTCCGAGGAACCGAACCCGCTCATTTCTAATATACAGTGTATACGGCCTATACTGCATCAGACACCGGCAGAACCAGTCCCGGGGCTCTGACAATGATATTCCTCCACAGTGTTACTCAGAGATTGTATATACAGTGTATACGGCCTATACTGCATCAGACACCAGCAGAACCAGTCCCGGGGCTCTGACAATGATATTCCTCCACAGTGTTACTTAGAGATTGTATATACAGTGTATATGGCCTATACTGCATCAGACACCGGCAGAACCAGTCCCGGGGCTCTGACAATGATATTCCCCCCACAGCGTTACTCAGAGATTGTATATACAGTGTATACGGCCTATACTGCATCAGACACTGGCAGAACCAGTCCCGGGGCTCTGACAATGATATTCCCCCCACAGCGTTACTCAGATAATGTATATACAGTGTATACGGCCTATACTGCATCAGACACTGGCAGAACCAGTCCCGGGGCTCTGACAATGATATTCCCCCCACAGCGTTACTCAGAGATTGTATATACAGTGTATACGGCCTATACTGCATCAGTCACCAGCAGAACCAGTCCCGGGGCTCTGACAATGATATTCCTCCACAGTGTTACTCAGAGATTGTATATACAGTGTATACAGCCTATACTGCATCAGACCCCGGCAGAACCAGTCCCGGGGCTCTGACAATGATATTCCTCCACAGTGTTACTCAGTTTGTATATACAGTGTATACGGCCTATACTGTATCAGACACCGGCAGAACCAGTCCCGGGGCTCTGACAATGATATTCCTCCACAGTGTTACTCAGAGATTGTATATACAGTGTATACGGCCTATACTGCATCAGACACCGGCAGAACCAGTCCCGGGGCTCTGACAATGATATTCCTCCACAGTGTTACTCAGAGATTGTATATACAGTGTATACGGCCTATACTGCATCAGACACCGGCAGAACCAGTCCCGGGGCTCTGACAATGATATTCCCCCACAGTGGTACTCAGAGATTGTATATACAGTGTATACGGCCTACACTGCATCAGTCATCAGCAGAACCAGTCCCGGGGCTCTGACAATGATATTCCTCCACAGTGTTACTCAGAGATTGTATATACAGTGTATACGGCCTATACTGCATCAGACACCGGCAGAACCAGTCCCGGGGCTCTGACATTGATATTCCCCCACAGTGTTACTCAGAGATTGTATATACAGTGTATACGGCCTATACTGCATCAGACACCGGCAGAACCAGTCCCGGGGCTCTGACAATGATATTCCTCCACAGTGTTACTCAGAGATTGTATATACAGTGTATACGGCCTATACTGCATCAGACACCAGCAGAACCAGTCCCGGGGCTCTGACAATGATATTCCTCCACAGTGTTACTTAGAGATTGTATATACAGTGTATATGGCCTATACTGCATCAGACACTGGCAGAACCAGTCCCGGGGCTCTGACAATGATATTCCCCCCACAGCGTTACTCAGATAATGTATATACAGTGTATACGGCCTATACTGCATCAGACACTGGCAGAACCAGTCCCGGGGCTCTGACAATGATATTCCCCCCACAGCGTTACTCAGAGATTGTATATACAGTGTATACGGCCTATACTGCATCAGTCACCAGCAGAACCAGTCCCGGGGCTCTGACAATGATATTCCTCCACAGTGTTACTCAGAGATTGTATATACAGTGTATACAGCCTATACTGCATCAGACCCCGGCAGAACCAGTCCCGGGGCTCTGACAATGATATTCCTCCACAGTGTTACTCAGTTTGTATATACAGTGTATACGGCCTATACTGCATCAGACACCGGCAGAACAGTCCCGGGGCTCTGACAATGATATTCCTCCACAGTGTTACTCAGAGATTGTATATACAGTGTATACGGCCTATACTGCATCAGACACCGGCAGAACCAGTCCCGGGGCTCTGACAATGATATTCCTCCACAGTGTTACTCAGAGATTGTATATACAGTGTATACGGCCTATACTGCATCAGACACCGGCAGAACCAGTCCCGGGGCTCTGACAATGATATTCCCCCACAGTGGTACTCAGAGATTGTATATACAGTGTATACGGCCTACACTGCATCAGTCATCAGCAGAACCAGTCCCGGGGCTCTGACAATGATATTCCTCCACAGTGTTACTCAGAGATTGTATATACAGTGTATACGGCCTATACTGCATCAGACACCGGCAGAACCAGTCCCGGGGCTCTGACATTGATATTCCCCCACAGTGTTACTCAGAGATTGTATATACAGTGTATACGGCCTATACTGCATCAGACACCGGCAGAACCAGTCCCGGGGCTCTGACAATGATATTCCCCCACAGTGTTACTCAGAGATTGTATATACAGTGTATACGGCCTATACTGCATCAGACACCGGCAGAACCAGTCCCGGGGCTCTGACAATGATATTCCCCCCACAGTGTTACTCAGAGATTGTATATACAGTGTATACGAGCCTATACTACATCAGACACCAGCAGAACCAGTCCCGGGGCTCTGACAATGATATTCCCCCACAGTGTTACTCAGAGATTGTATATACAGTGTATACGGCCTATACTGCATCAGACACCGGCAGAACCAGTCCCGGGGCTCTGACAATGATATTCCCCCACAGTGTTACTCAGAGATTGTATATACAGTGTATACGGCCTATACTGCATCAGACACCGGCAGAACCAGTCCCGGGGCTCTGACAATGATATTCCTCCACAGTGTTACTCAGAGATTGTATATACAGTGTATACGGCCTATACTGCATCAGACACCGGCAGAACCAGTCCCGGGGCTCTGACAATGATATTCCCCCACAGTGTTACTCAGAGAATGGATATACAGTGTATACGGCCTATACTGCATCAGACACCGGCAGAACCAGTCCCGGGGCTCTGACAATGATATTCCCCCACAGTGTTACTCAGAGAATGGATATACAGTGTATACGGCCTATACTGCATCAGACACCGGCAGAACCAGTCCCGGGGCTCTGACAATGATATTCCCCCACAGTGTTACTCAGAGAATGGATATACAGTGTATACGGCCTATACTGCATCAGACACCGGCAGAACCAGTCCCGGGGCTCTGACAATGATATTCCCCCCACAGCGTTACTCAGAGATTGTATATATAGTGTATACGGCCTATACTGCATCAGACACCGGCAGAACCAGTCCCGGGGCTCTGACAATGATATTCCCCCCACAGCGTTACTCAGAGATTGTATATATAGTGTATACGGCCTATACTGCATTAGACACCGGCAGAACCAGTCCCGGGGCTCTGACAATGATGTTCCCCCACAGCGTTACTCAGAGATTGTATATACAGTGTATACGGCCTATACTGCATCAGACACCGGCAGAACCAGTCCCGGGGACTCTGACAATGATATTCCCCCACAGTGTTACTCAGAGATTGGATATACAGTGTATACGGCCTATACTGCATCAGACACCGGCAGAACCAGTCCCGGGGCTCTGACAATGATATTCCTCCACAGTGTTACTCAGAGATTGTATATACAGTGTATACAGCCTATACTGCATCAGACCCCGGCAGAACCAGTCCCGGGGCTCTGACAATGATATTCCTCCACAGTGTTACTCAGTTTGTATATACAGTGTATACGGCCTATACTGCATCAGACACCGGCAGAACCAGTCCCGGGGCTCTGACAATGATATTCCTCCACAGTGTTACTCAGAGATTGTATATACAGTGTATACGGCCTATACTGCATCAGACACCGGCAGAACCAGTCCCGGGGCTCTGACAATGATATTCCTCCACAGTGTTACTCAGAGATTGTATATACAGTGTATACGGCCTATACTGCATCAGACACCGGCAGAACCAGTCCCGGGGCTCTGACAATGATATTCCCCCACAGTGGTACTCAGAGATTGTATATACAGTGTATACGGCCTACACTGCATCAGTCATCAGCAGAACCAGTCCCGGGGCTCTGACAATGATATTCCTCCACAGTGTTACTCAGAGATTGTATATACAGTGTATACGGCCTATACTGCATCAGACACCGGCAGAACCAGTCCCGGGGCTCTGACATTGATATTCCCCCACAGTGTTACTCAGAGATTGTATATACAGTGTATACGGCCTATACTGCATCAGACACCGGCAGAACCAGTCCCGGGGCTCTGACAATGATATTCCCCCACAGTGTTACTCAGAGATTGTATATACAGTGTATACGGCCTATACTGCATCAGACACCGGCAGAACCAGTCCCGGGACTCTGACAATGATATTCCCCCACAGTGTTACTCAGAGATTGTATATACAGTGTATACGGCCTATACTGCATCAGACACCGGCAGAACCAGTCCCGGGGCTCTGACAATGATATTCCCCCCACAGTGTTACTCAGAGATTGTATATACAGTGTATACGAGCCTATACTACATCAGACACCAGCAGAACCAGTCCCGGGGCTCTGACAATGATATTCCCCCACAGTGTTACTCAGAGATTGTATATACAGTGTATACGGCCTATACTGCATCAGACACCGGCAGAACCAGTCCCGGGGCTCTGACAATGATATTCCCCCACAGTGTTACTCAGAGATTGTATATACAGTGTATACGGCCTATACTGCATCAGACACCGGCAGAACCAGTCCCGGGGCTCTGACAATGATATTCCTCCACAGTGTTACTCAGAGATTGTATATACAGTGTATACGGCCTATACTGCATCAGACACCGGCAGAACCAGTCCCGGGGCTCTGACAATGATATTCCCCCACAGTGTTACTCAGAGAATGGATATACAGTGTATACGGCCTATACTGCATCAGACACCGGCAGAACCAGTCCCGGGGCTCTGACAATGATATTCCCCCACAGTGTTACTCAGAGAATGGATATACAGTGTATACGGCCTATACTGCATCAGACACCGGCAGAACCAGTCCCGGGGCTCTGACAATGATATTCCCCCACAGTGTTACTCAGAGAATGGATATACAGTGTATACGGCCTATACTGCATCAGACACCGGCAGAACCAGTCCCGGGGCTCTGACAATGATATTCCCCCCACAGCGTTACTCAGAGATTGTATATATAGTGTATACGGCCTATACTGCATCAGACACCGGCAGAACCAGTCCCGGGGCTCTGACAATGATATTCCCCCCACAGCGTTACTCAGAGATTGTATATATAGTGTATACGGCCTATACTGCATTAGACACCGGCAGAACCAGTCCCGGGGCTCTGACAATGATGTTCCCCCACAGCGTTACTCAGAGATTGTATATACAGTGTATACGGCCTATACTGCATCAGACACCGGCAGAACCAGTCCCGGGGACTCTGACAATGATATTCCCCCACAGTGTTACTCAGAGATTGGATATACAGTGTATACGGCCTATACTGCATCAGACACCGGCAGAACCAGTCCCGGGGCTCTGACAATGATATTCCCCCACAGTGTTACTCAGAGAATGGATATACAGTGTATACGGCCTATACTGCATCAGACACCGGCAGAACCAGTCCCGGGGCTCTGACAATGATATTCCCCCCACAGTGTTACTCAGAGATTGGATATACAGTGTATACGGCCTATACTGCATCAGACACCGGCAGAACCAGTCCCGGGGCTCTGACAATGATATTCCCCCACAGTGTTACTCAGAGATTGTATATACAGTGTATACGGCATATACTGCATCAGACACCAGCAGAACCAGTCCCGGGGCTCTGACAATGATATTCCCCCACAGTGTTACTCAGAGATTGTATATACAGTGTATACGGCCTATACTGCATCAGACACCAGCAGAACCAGTCCCGGGGACTCTGACAATGATATTCCCCCACAGTGTTACTCAGAGATTGGATATACAGTGTATACGGCATATACTGCATCAGACACCAGCAGAACCAGTCCCGGGGCTCTGACAATGATATTCCCCCACAGTGTTACTCAGAGATTGTATATACAGTGTATACGGCCTATACTGCATCAGACACCAGCAGAACCAGTCCCGGGGACTCTGACAATGATATTCCCCCACAGTGTTACTCAGAGATTGGATATACAGTGTATACGGCCTATACTGCATCAGACACCAGCAGAACCAGTCCCGGGGACTCTGACAATGATATTCCCCCGCAGTGTTACTCAGAGATTGGATATACAGTGTATACGGCCTATACTGCATCAGACACCGGCAGAACCAGTCCCGGGGACTCTGACAATGATATTCCCCCACAGTGTTACTCAGAGATTGGATATACAGTGTATACGGCCTATACTGCATCAGACACCGGCAGAACCAGTCCCGGGGCTCTGACAATGATATTCCTCCACAGTGTTACTCAGAGATTGTATATACAGTGTATACGGCACTATACTGCATCAGACACCGGCAGATCCAGTCCCGGGGCTCTGACAATGATATTCCCCCCCACAGTGTTACTCAGAGATTGTATATACAGTGTATACGGCCTATACTGCATCAGACACCAGCAGAACCAGTCCCGGGGCTCTGACAATGATATTCCCCCACAGTGTAACTCAGAGATTGTATATACAGTGTATACGGCCTATACTGCATCAGACACCGGCAGAACCAGTCCCGGGGCTCTGACAATGATATTCCTCCACAGTGTTACTCAGAGATTGTATATACAGTGTATACGGCACTATACTGCATCAGACACCAGCAGAACCAATCCCGGGGCTCTGACAAAGATATTCCCCCACAGTGTTACTCAGAGATTGTATATACAGTGTATACGGCCTATACTGCATCAGACACCGTCAGAACCAGTCCCGGAGCTCTGACAATGATATTCCCCCACAGTGTTACTCAGAGATTGTATATACAGTGTATACGGGCCTATACTGCATCAGACACCGGCAGAACCAGTCCCGGGGCTCTGACAATGATATTCCCCCACAGTGTTACTCAGAGATTGTATATACAGTGTATACGGCCTATACTGCAACAGACACTGGCAGAACCAGTCCCGGAGCTCTGACAATGATATTCCCCCACAGTGTTACTCAGTGATTGTATATACAGTGTATATGGCACTATACTGCATCAGACACCGGCAGAACTAGTCCCGGGGCTCTGACAATGATATTCCTCCACAGTGTTACTCAGAGATTGTATATACAGTGTATACGGCATATACTGCATCAGACACCAGCAGAACCAGTCCCGGGGCTCTGACAATGATATTCCTCCACAGTGTTACTCAGAGATTGTATATACAGTGTATACGGCCTATACTGCATCAGACACCGGCAGAACCAGTCCCGGGGCTCTGACAATGATATTCCTCCACAGTGTTACTCAGAGATTGTATATACAGTGTATACGGCCTATACTGCATCAGACACCGGCAGAACCAGTCCCGGGGCTCTGACAATGATATTCCCCCACAGTGTTACTCAGAGAATGGATATACAGTGTATACGGCCTATACTGCATCAGACACCGGCAGAACCAGTCCCGGGGCTCTGACAATGATATTCCCCCCACAGTGTTACTCAGAGATTGTATATACAGTGTATACGGCCTATATTGCATCAGACACCGGCAGAACCAGTCCCGGGGCTCTGACAATGATATTCCCCCACAGTGTTACTCAGAGATTGTATATACAGTGTATACGGCCTATACTGCATCAGACACCGGCAGAACCAGTCCCGGGGCTCTGACAATGATATTCCCCCACAGTGTTACTCAGAGATTGTATATACAGTGTATACGGCCTATACTGCATCAGACACCGGCAGAACCAGTCCCGGGGCTCTGACAATGATATTCCTCCACAGTGTTACTCAGAGATTGTATATACAGTGTATACGGCCTATACTGCATCAGACACCGGCAGAACCAGTCCCGGGGCTCTGACAATGATATTCCCCCACAGTGTTACTCAGAGAATGGATATACAGTGTATACGGCCTATACTGCATCAGACACCGGCAGAACCAGTCCCGGGGCTCTGACAATGATATTCCCCCACAGTGTTACTCAGAGAATGGATATACAGTGTATACGGCCTATACTGCATCAGACACCGGCAGAACCAGTCCCGGGGCTCTGACAATGATATTCCCCCCACAGCGTTACTCAGAGATTGTATATATAGTGTATACGGCCTATACTGCATCAGACACCGGCAGAACCAGTCCCGGGGCTCTGACAATGATATTCCCCCCACAGCGTTACTCAGAGATTGTATATATAGTGTATACGGCCTATACTGCATTAGACACCGGCAGAACCAGTCCCGGGGCTCTGACATTGATGTTCCCCCACAGCGTTACTCAGAGATTGTATATACAGTGTATACGGCCTATACTGCATCAGACACCGGCAGAACCAGTCCCGGGGACTCTGACAATGATATTCCCCCACAGTGTTACTCAGAGATTGGATATACAGTGTATACGGCCTATACTGCATCAGACACCGGCAGAACCAGTCCCGGGGCTCTGACAATGATATTCCCCCACAGTGTTACTCAGAGAATGGATATACAGTGTATACGGCCTATACTGCATCAGACACCGGCAGAACCAGTCCCGGGGCTCTGACAATGATATTCCCCCCACAGTGTTACTCAGAGATTGGATATACAGTGTATACGGCCTATACTGCATCAGACACCGGCAGAACCAGTCCCGGGGCTCTGACAATGATATTCCCCCACAGTGTTACTCAGAGATTGTATATACAGTGTATACGGCATATACTGCATCAGACACCAGCAGAACCAGTCCCGGGGCTCTGACAATGATATTCCCCCACAGTGTTACTCAGAGATTGTATATACAGTGTATACGGCCTATACTGCATCAGACACCAGCAGAACCAGTCCCGGGGACTCTGACAATGATATTCCCCCACAGTGTTACTCAGAGATTGGATATACAGTGTATACGGCCTATACTGCATCAGACACCAGCAGAACCAGTCCCGGGGACTCTGACAATGATATTCCCCCGCAGTGTTACTCAGAGATTGGATATACAGTGTATACGGCCTATACTGCATCAGACACCGGCAGAACCAGTCCCGGGGACTCTGACAATGATATTCCCCCACAGTGTTACTCAGAGATTGGATATACAGTGTATACGGCCTATACTGCATCAGACACCGGCAGAACCAGTCCCGGGGCTCTGACAATGATATTCCTCCACAGTGTTACTCAGAGATTGTATATACAGTGTATACGGCACTATACTGCATCAGACACCGGCAGATCCAGTCCCGGGGCTCTGACAATGATATTCCCCCCCACAGTGTTACTCAGAGATTGTATATACAGTGTATACGGCCTATACTGCATCAGACACCAGCAGAACCAGTCCCGGGGCTCTGACAATGATATTCCCCCACAGTGTAACTCAGAGATTGTATATACAGTGTATACGGCCTATACTGCATCAGACACCGGCAGAACCAGTCCCGGGGCTCTGACAATGATATTCCTCCACAGTGTTACTCAGAGATTGTATATACAGTGTATACGGCACTATACTGCATCAGACACCAGCAGAACCAGTCCCGGGGCTCTGACAAAGATATTCCCCCACAGTGTTACTCAGAGATTGTATATACAGTGTATACGGCCTATACTGCATCAGACACCGTCAGAACCAGTCCCGGAGCTCTGACAATGATATTCCCCCACAGTGTTACTCAGAGATTGTATATACAGTGTATACGGGCCTATACTGCATCAGACACCGGCAGAACCAGTCCCGGGGCTCTGACAATGATATTCCCCCACAGTGTTACTCAGAGATTGTATATACAGTGTATACGGCCTATACTGCATCAGACACCGGCAGAACCAGTCCCGGAGCTCTGACAATGATATTCCCCCACAGTGTTACTCAGTGATTGTATATACAGTGTATATGGCACTATACTGCATCAGACACCGGCAGAACTAGTCCCGGGGCTCTGACAATGATATTCCTCCACAGTGTTACTCAGAGATTGTATATACAGTGTATACGGCATATACTGCATCAGACACCAGCAGAACCAGTCCCGGGGCTCTGACAATGATATTCCTCCACAGTGTTACTCAGAGATTGTATATACAGTGTATACGGCCTATACTGCATCAGACACCGGCAGAACCAGTCCCGGGGCTCTGACAATGATATTCCTCCACAGTGTTACTCAGAGATTGTATATACAGTGTATACGGCCTATACTGCATCAGACACCGGCAGAACCAGTCCCGGGGCTCTGACAATGATATTCCCCCACAGTGTTACTCAGAGAATGGATATACAGTGTATACGGCCTATACTGCATCAGACACTGGCAGAACCAGTCCCGGGGCTCTGACAATGATATTCCCCCCACAGTGTTACTCAGAGATTGTATATACAGTGTATACGGCCTATATTGCATCAGACACCGGCAGAACCAGTCCCGGGGCTCTGACAATGATATTCCCCCACAGTGTTACTCAGAGATTGTATATACAGTGTATACGGCCTATACTGCATCAGACACCGGCAGAACCAGTCCCGGGGCTCTGACAATGATATTCCCCCACAGTGTTACTCAGAGATTGTATATACAGTGTATACGGCCTATACTGCATCAGACACCGGCAGAACCAGTCCCGGGGCTCTGACAATGATATTCCTCCACAGTGTTACTCAGAGATTGTATATACAGTGTATACGGCCTATACTGCATCAGACACCGGCAGAACCAGTCCCGGGGCTCTGACAATGATATTCCCCCACAGTGTTACTCAGAGAATGGATATACAGTGTATACGGCCTATACTGCATCAGACACCGGCAGAACCAGTCCCGGGGCTCTGACAATGATATTCCCCCACAGTGTTACTCAGAGAATGGATATACAGTGTATACGGCCTATACTGCATCAGACACCGGCAGAACCAGTCCCGGGGCTCTTACAATGATATTCCCCCACAGTGTTACTCAGAGAATGGATATACAGTGTATACGGCCTATACTGCATCAGACACCGGCAGAACCAGTCCCGGGGCTCTGACAATGATATTCCCCCCACAGCGTTACTCAGAGATTGTATATATAGTGTATACGGCCTATACTGCATCAGACACCGGCAGAACCAGTCCCGGGGCTCTGACAATGATATTCCCCCCACAGCGTTACTCAGAGATTGTATATATAGTGTATACGGCCTATACTGCATTAGACACCGGCAGAACCAGTCCCGGGGCTCTGACAATGATGTTCCCCCACAGCGTTACTCAGAGATTGTATATACAGTGTATACGGCCTATACTGCATCAGACACCGGCAGAACCAGTCCCGGGGACTCTGACAATGATATTCCCCCACAGTGTTACACTGTTACTCAGAGATTGGATATACAGTGTATACGGCCTATACTGCATCAGACACCGGCAGAACCAGTCCCGGGGCTCTGACAATGATATTCCCCCACAGTGTTACTCAGAGAATGGATATACAGTGTATACGGCCTATACTGCATCAGACACCGGCAGAACCAGTCCCGGGGCTCTGACAATGATATTCCCCCCACAGTGTTACTCAGAGATTGGATATACAGTGTATACGGCCTATACTGCATCAGACACCGGCAGAACCAGTCCCGGGGCTCTGACAATGATATTCCCCCACAGTGTTACTCAGAGATTGTATATACAGTGGATACGGCATATACTGCATCAGACACCAGCAGAACCAGTCCCGGGGCTCTGACAATGATATTCCCCCACAGTGTTACTCAGAGATTGTATATACAGTGTATACGGCCTATACTGCATCAGACACCAGCAGAACCAGTCCCGGGGACTCTGACAATGATATTCCCCCACAGTGTTACTCAGAGATTGGATATACAGTGTATACGGCATATACTGCATCAGACACCAGCAGAACCAGTCCCGGGGCTCTGACAATGATATTCCCCCACAGTGTTACTCAGAGATTGTATATACAGTGTTTACGGCCTATACTGCATCAGACACCAGCAGAACCAGTCCCGGGGACTCTGACAATGATATTCCCCCACAGTGTTACTCAGAGATTGGATATACAGTGTATACGGCCTATACTGCATCAGACACCAGCAGAACCAGTCCCGGGGACTCTGACAATGATATTCCCCCGCAGTGTTACTCAGAGATTGGATATACAGTGTATACGGCCTATACTGCATCAGACACCGGCAGAACCAGTCCCGGGGACTCTGACAATGATATTCCCCCACAGTGTTACTCAGAGATTGGATATACAGTGTATACGGCCTATACTGCATCAGACACCGGCAGAACCAGTCCCGGGGCTCTGACAATGATATTCCTCCACAGTGTTACTCAGAGATTGTATATACAGTGTATACGGCACTATACTGCATCAGACACCGGCAGATCCAGTCCCGGGGCTCTGACAATGATATTCCCCCCCACAGTGTTACTCAGAGATTGTATATACAGTGTATACGGCCTATACTGCATCAGACACCAGCAGAACCAGTCCCGGGGCTCTGACAATGATATTCCCCCACAGTGTAACTCAGAGATTGTATATACAGTGTATACGGCCTATACTGCATCAGACACCGGCAGAACCAGTCCCGGGGCTCTGACAATGATATTCCTCCACAGTGTTACTCAGAGATTGTATATACAGTGTATACGGCACTATACTGCATCAGACACCAGCAGAACCAGTCCCGGGGCTCTGACAAAGATATTCCCCCACAGTGTTACTCAGAGATTGTATATACAGTGTATACGGCCTATACTGCATCAGACACCGTCAGAACCAGTCCCGGAGCTCTGACAATGATATTCCCCCACAGTGTTACTCAGAGATTGTATATACAGTGTATACGGGCCTATACTGCATCAGACACCGGCAGAACCAGTCCCGGGGCTCTGACAATGATATTCCCCCACAGTGTTACTCAGAGATTGTATATACAGTGTATACGGCCTATACTGCATCAGACACCGGCAGAACCAGTCCCGGAGCTCTGACAATGATATTCCCCCACAGTGTTACTCAGTGATTGTATATACAGTGTATATGGCACTATACTGCATCAGACACCGGCAGAACTAGTCCCGGGGCTCTGACAATGATATTCCTCCACAGTGTTACTCAGAGATTGTATATACAGTGTATACGGCATATACTGCATCAGACACCAGCAGAACCAGTCCCGGGGCTCTGACAATGATATTCCTCCACAGTGTTACTCAGAGATTGTATATACAGTGTATACGGCCTATACTGCATCAGACACCGGCAGAACCAGTCCCGGGGCTCTGACACTGATATTCCTCCACAGTGTTACTCAGAGATTGTATATACAGTGTATACGGCCTATACTGCATCAGACACCGGCAGAACCAGTCCCGGGGCTCTGACAATGATATTCCCCCACAGTGTTACTCAGAGAATGGATATACAGTGTATACGGCCTATACTGCATCAGACACCGGCAGAACCAGTCCCGGGGCTCTGACAATGATATTCCCCCCACAGTGTTACTCAGAGATTGTATATACAGTGTATACGGCCTATATTGCATCAGACACCGGCAGAACCAGTCCCGGGGCTCTGACAATGATATTCCCCCACAGTGTTACTCAGAGATTGTATATACAGTGTATACGGCCTATACTGCATCAGACACCGGCAGAACCAGTCCCGGGGCTCTGACAATGATATTCCCCCCACAGTGTTACTCAGAGAATGGATATACAGTGTATACGGCCTATACTGCATCAGACACTGGCAGAACCAGTCCCGGGGCTCTGACAATGATATTCCCCCACAGTGTTACTCAGAGATTGTACATACAGTGTATACGGCCTATACTGCATCAGACACCGGCAGAACCAGTCCCGGGGCTCTGACAATGATATTCCCCCACAGTGTTACTCAGAGATTGGATATACAGTGTATACGGGCCTATACTGCATCAGACACCGGCAGAACCAGTCCCGGGGCTCTGACAATGATATTCCCCCACAGTGTTACTCAGAGATTGGATATACAGTGTATATATACGGGCCTATACTGCATCAGACACCGGCAGAACCAGTCCCGGGGCTCTGACAATGATATTCCCCCACAGTGTTACTCAGAGATTGTATATACAGTGTATACGGCCTATACTGCATCAGACACCGGCAGAACCAGTCCCGGAGCTATGCAATGATATTCCCCCACAGTGTTACTCAGAGATTGTATATACAGTGTATACGGCCTATACTGCATCAGACACCGGCAGAACCAGTCCCGGAGCTCTGCAATGATATTCCCCCACAGTGTTACTCAGAGATTGTATATACAGTGTATACGGCCTATACTGCATCAGACACCGGCAGAACCAGTCCCGGGGCTCTGCAATGATATTCCCCCACAGTGTTACTCAGAGATTGTATATACAGTGTATACGGCCTATACTGCATCAGACACCGGCAGAACCAGTCCCGGGGCTCTGACAATGATATTCCCCCACAGTGTTACTCAGAGAATGGATATACAGTGTATACGGCCTATACTGCATCAGACACCGGCAGAACCAGTCCCGGGGCTCTGACAATGATATTCCCCCACAGTGTTACTCAGAGAATGGATATACAGTGTATACGGCCTATACTGCATCAGACACCAGCAGAACCAGTCCCGGGGCTCTGACAATGATATTCCCCCCACAGTGTTACTCAGAGATTGTATATACAGTGTATACGGCCTATACTGCATCAGACACCGGCAGAACCAGTCCCGGGGCTCTGACAATGATATTCCCCCACAGCGTTACTCAGAGATTGTATATACAGTGTATACGGCCTATACTGCATCAGACACCAGCAGAACCAGTCCCGGGGCTCTGACAATGATATTCCCCCACAGTGTTACTCAGAGATTGTATATACAGTGTATACGGCCTATACTGCATCAGACACCAGCAGAACCAGTCCCGGGGCTCTGACAATGATATTCCCCCCACAGCGTTACTCAGAGATTGTATATACAGTGTATACGGCCTATACTGCATCAGACACCAGCAGAACCAGTCCCGGGGGCTCTGACAATGATATTCCCCCACAGCGTTACTAGAGATGAGCGGGTTCGGTTCCTCGGAATCCGAACCCGCCCGAACTTCAGCTTTTTTTACACGGATCCGAGCGACTCGGATCTTCCCGCCTTGCTCGGTTAACCCGAGCGCGCCCGAACGTCATCATGACGCTGTCGGATTCTCGCGAGGCTCGGATTCTATCGCGAGACTCGGATTCTATATAAGGAGCCGCGCGTCGCCGCCATTTTCACACGTGCATTGAGATTGATAGGGAGAGGACGTGGCTGGCGTCCTCTCCATTTAGATTAGAAGAGAGAGAGTGAGATTGAGACAGAGACACTTGATTTACTGGAGCTTAGGAGTACTAGAGAGTGCAGAGTTTACTAGTGACTGACCACTGACCAGTGACCACCAGTGCAGTTTTATTTAATATAATCCGTTCTCTGCCTGAAAAAAACGATACACAGTGACTCAGTCACATACCATATCTGTGTGCTCAGCCCAGTGTGCTGCATCATCTATGTATAATATCTGACTGTGCTCACACAGCTTAATTGTGGGGGAGACTGGGGAGCAGTTATAGGTTATAGCAGGAGCCAGGAGTACATATTATTAAAATTAAACAGTGCACACTTTTGCTGCAGGAGTGCCACTGCCAGTGTGACTGACCAGTGACCTGACCACACTGACCACCAGTATAGTATACTATATTGTGATTGCCTGAAAAAGTTAAACACTCGTCGTGTGACTTGTGTGGTGTTTTTTTTTTTATTCTATAAAAAACTCATTCTGCTGACAGACAGTGTCCAGCAGGTCCGTCATTATATAAAATATACCTGTCCGGCTGCAGTAGTGATATATATATATTATTTATATCATTATTTATCATCCAGTCGCAGCAGACACAGTACGGTAGTTCACGGCTGTAGCTACCTCTGTGTCGGCACTCGGCAGTCCATCCATAATTGTATACCACCTACCCGTGGTTTTTTTTTCTTTCTTCTTTATACATACTACATCTCATTATCATCCAGTCTATATTAGCAGCAGACACAGTACAGTACGGTAGTCCACGGCTGTAGCTACCTCTGTGTCGGCACTCGGCAGTCCGTCCATAATTGTATACCACCTACCCGTGGTTTTTTTTTCTTTCTTCTTTATACATACATACTACATCTCATTATCAACCAGTCTATATTAGCAGCAGACACAGTACAGTACGGTAGTCCACGGCTGTAGCTACCTCTGTGTCGGCACTCGGCAGTCCGTCCATAATTGTATACCACCTACCCGTGGTTTTTTTTTCTTTCTTCTTTATACATACATACTACATCTCATTATCAACCAGTCTATATTAGCAGCAGACACAGTACAGTACGGTAGTCCACGGCTGTTGCTACCTCTGTGTCGGCACTCGGCAGTCCATCCATAATTGTATACCACCTACCCGTGGTTTTTTTTTCTTTCTTCTTTATACATACTACATCTCATTATCATCCAGTCTATATTAGCAGCAGACACAGTACAGTACGGTAGTCCACGGCTGTAGCTACCTCTGTGTCGGCACTCGGCAGTCCATCCATAATTGTATACCACCTACCCGTGGTTTTTTTTTCTTTCTTCTTTATACATACTACATCTCATTATCATCCAGTCTATATTAGCAGCAGACACAGTACAGTACGGTAGTCCACGGCTGTAGCTACCTCTGTGTCGGCACTCGTCAGTCCGTCCATAATTGTATACCACCTACCCGTGGTTTTTTTTTCTTTCTTCTTTATACATACATACTACATCTCATTATCAACCAGTCTATATTAGCAGCAGACACAGTACAGTACGGTAGTCCAAGGCTGTAGCTACCTCTGTGTCGGCACTCGGCAGTCCATCCATAATTGTATACCACCTACCCGTGGTTTTTTTTTCTTTCCTCTTTATACATACTACATCTCATTATCAACCAGTCTATATTAGCAGCAGACACAGTACAGTACGGTAGTCCACGGCTGTAGCTACCTCTGTGTCGGCACTCGGCAGTCCATCCATAATTGTATACCACCTACCCGTGGTTTTTTTTTCTTTCTTCTTTATACATACATACTACATCTCTTTATCAACCAGTCTATATTAGCAGCAGACACAGTACGGTAGTCCACGGCTGTAGCTACCTCTGTGTCGGCACTCGGCAGTCCGTCCATAATTGTATACCACCTACCCGTGGTTTTTTTTTCTTTCTTCTTTATACATACATACTACATCTCTTTATCAACCAGTCTATATTAGCAGCAGACACAGTACGGTAGTCCACGGCTGTAGCTACCTCTGTGTCGGCACTCGGCAGTCCATCCATAATTGTATACCACCTACCCGTGGTTTTTTTTTCTTTCTTCTTTATACATACATACTACATCTCATTATCATCCAGTCTATATTAGCAGCAGACACAGTACAGTACGGTAGTCCACTGCTGTAGCTACCTCTGTGTCGGCACTCGGCAGTCCATCCATAATTGTATACCACCTACCCGTGGTTTTTTTTTCTTTCTTCTTTATACATACATACTACATCTCATTATCATCCAGTCTATATTAGCAGCAGACACAGTACAGTACGGTAGTCCACGGCTGTAGCTACCTCTGTGTCGGCACTCGGCAGTCCGTCCATAATTGTATACCACCTACCCGTGGTTTTTTTTTATTTCTTCTTTATACATACATACTACATCTCTTTATCAACCAGTCTATATTAGCAGCAGACACAGTACGGTAGTTCACGGCTGTAGCTACCTCTGTGTCGGCACTCGGCAGTCCATCCATAATTGTATACCACCTACCCGTGGTTTTTTTTTTCTTTCTTCTTTATACATACTACATCTCATTATCATCCAGTCTATATTAGCAGCAGACACAGTACAGTACGGTAGTCCACGGCTGTAGCTACCTCTGTGTCGGCACTCGGCAGTCCATCCATAATTGTATACCACCTACCCGTGGTTTTTTTTTCTTTCTTCTTTATACATACATACTACATCTCATTATCAACCAGTCTATATTAGCAGCAGACACAGTACGGTAGTCCACGGCTGTAGCTACCTCTGTGTCGGCACTCGGCAGTCCGTCCATAATTGTATACCACCTACCCGTGGTTTTTTTTTCTTTCTTCTTTATACATACATACTACATCTCATTATCATCCAGTCTATATTAGCAGCAGACACAGTACAGTACAATAGTCCACGGCTGTAGCTACCTCTGTGTCGGCACTCGGCAGTCCATTCATAATTGTATACTAGTATCCATCCATCTCCATTGTTTACCTGAGGTGCCTTTTAGTTGTGCCTATTAAAATATGGAGAACAAAAATGTTGAGGTTCCAAAATTAGGGAAAGGTCAAGATCCACTTCCACCTCGTGCTGAAGCTGCTGCCACTAGTCATGGCCGAGACGATGAAATGCCAGCAACGTCGTCTGCCAAGGCCGATGCCCAATGTCATAGTACAGAGCATGTCAAATCCAAAACACCAAATATCAGTAAAAAAAGGACTCCAAAACCTAAAATAAAATTGTCGGAGGAGAAGCGTAAACTTGCCAATATGCCATTTACCACACGGAGTGGCAAGGAACGGCTGAGGCCCTGGCCTATGTTCATGGCTAGTGGTTCAGCTTCACATGAGGATGGAGGCACTCAGCCTCTCGCTAGAAAAATGAAAAGACTCAAGCTGGCAAAAGCAGTAGCACCGCAAAGAACTGTGCGTTCTTCGAAATCCCAAATCCACAAAGAGAGTCCAATTGTGTCGGTTGCGATGCCTGACCTTCCCAACACTGGGCGTGAAGAGCATGCGCCTTCCACCATTTGCACGCCCCCTGCAAGTGCTGGAAGGAGCACCCGCAGTCCAGTTCCTGATAGTCAGATTGAAGATGTCAGTGTTGAAGTACACCAGGATGAGGAGGATATGGGTGTTGCTGGCGCTGGGGAGGAAATTGACCAGGAGGATTCTGATGGTGAGGTGGTTTGTTTAAGTCAGGCACCCGGGGAGACACCTGTTGTCCGTGGGAGGAATATGGCCGTTGACATGCCTGGTGAAAATACCAAAAAAATCAGCTCTTCGGTGTGGAACTATTTCAACAGAAATGCGGACAACAGGTGTCAAGCCGTGTGTTCCCTTTGTCAAGCTGTAATAAGTAGGGGTAAGGACGTTAACCACCTCGGAACATCCTCCCTTATTCGTCACCTGCAGCGCATTCATAATAAGTCAGTGACAAGTTCAAAAACTTTGGGTGACAGCGGAAGCAGTCCACTGACCAGTAAATCCCTTCCTCTTGTAACCAAGCTCACGCAAACCACCCCACCAACTCCCTCAGTGTCAATTTCCTCCTTCCCCAGGAATGCCAATAGTCCTGCAGGCCATGTCACTGGCAATTCTGACGAGTCCTCTCCTGCCTGGGATTCCTCCGATGCATCCTTGCGTGTAACGCCTACTGCTGCTGGCGCTGCTGTTGTTGCTGCTGGGAGTCGATGGTCATCCCAGAGGGGAAGTCGTAAGACCACTTTTACTACTTCCACCAAGCAATTGACTGTCCAACAGTCCTTTGCGAGGAAGATGAAATATCACAGCAGTCATCCTACAGCAAAGCGGATAACTGAGGCCTTGGCATCCTGGGTGGTGAGAAACGTGGTTCCGGTATCCATCATTACTGCAGAGCCAACTAGAGACTTGTTGGAGGTACTGTGTCCCCGGTACCAAATACCATCTAGGTTCCATTTCTCTAGGCAGGCGATACCGAAAATGTACACAGACCTCAGAAAAAGAGTCACCAGTGTCCTAAAAAATGCAGCTGTACCCAATGTCCACTTAACCACGGACATGTGGACAAGTGGAGCAGGGCAGGGTCAGGACTATATGACTGTGACAGCCCACTGGGTAGATGTATGGACTCCCGCCGCAAGAACAGCAGCGGCGGCACCAGTAACAGCATCTCGCAAACGCCAACTCTTTCCTAGGCAGGCTACGCTTTGTATCACCGGTTTCCAGAATACGCACACAGCTGAAAACCTCTTACGGCAACTGAGGAAGATCATCGCGGAATGGCTTACCCCAATTGGACTCTCCTGTGGATTTGTGGCATCGGACAACGCCAGCAATATTGTGTGTGCATTAAATATGGGCAAATTCCAGCACGTCCCATGTTTTGCACATACCTTGAATTTGGTGGTGCAGAATTTTTTTAAAAATGACAGGGGCGTGCAAGAGATGCTGTCGGTGGCCAGAAGAATTGCGGGACACTTTCGGCGTACAGGCACCACGTACAGAAGACTGGAGCACCACCAAAAACTACTGAACCTGCCCTGCCATCATCTGAAGCAAGAAGTGGTAACGAGGTGGAATTCAACCCTCTATATGCTTCAGAGGTTGGAGGAGCAGCAAAAGGCCATTCAAGCCTATACAATTGAGCACGATATAGGAGGTGGAATGCACCTGTCTCAAGCGCAGTGGAGAATGATTTCAACGTTGTGCAAGGTTCTGATGCCCTTTGAACTTGCCACACGTGAAGTCAGTTCAGACACTGCCAGCCTGAGTCAGGTCATTCCCCTCATCAGGCTTTTGCAGAAGAAGCTGGAGACATTGAAGGAGGAGCTAACACGGAGCGATTCCGCTAGGCATGTGGGACTTGTGGATGGAGCCCTTAATTCGCTTAACAAGGATTCACGGGTGGTCAATCTGTTGAAATCAGAGCACTACATTTTGGCCACCATGCTCGATCCTAGATTTAAAGCCTACCTTGGATCTCTCTTTCCGGCAGACACAAGTCTGCTGGGGTTGAAAGACCTGCTGGTGAGAAAATTGTCAAGTCAAGCGGAACGCGACCTGTCAACATCTCCTCCTTCACATTCTCCCGCAACTGGGGGTGCGAGGAAAAGGCTCAGAATTCCGAGCCCACCCGCTGGCGGTGATGCAGGGCAGTCTGGAGCGACTGCTGATGCTGACATCTGGTCCGGACTGAAGGACCTGACAACGATTACGGACATGTCGTCTACTGTCACTGCATATGATTCTCTCAACATTGAAAGAATGGTGGAGGATTATATGAGTGACCGCATCCAAGTAGGCACGTCACACAGTCCGTACTTATACTGGCAGGAAAAAGAGGCAATTTGGAGGCCCTTGCACAAACTGGCTTTATTCTACCTAAGTTGCCCTCCCACAAGTGTGTACTCCGAAAGAGTGTTTAGTGCCGCCGCTCACCTTGTCAGCAATCGGCGTACGAGGTTACATCCAGAAAATGTGGAGAAGATGATGTTCATTAAAATGAATTATAATCAATTCCTCCGCAGAGACATTGACCAGCAGCAATTGCCTCCACAAAGTACACAGGGAGCTGAGATGGTGGATTCCAGTGGGGACGAATTGATAATCTGTGAGGAGGGGGATGTACACGGTGATATATCGGAGGATGATGATGAGGTGGACATCTTGCCTCTGTAGAGCCAGTTTGTGCAAGGAGAGATTAATTGCTTCTTTTTTGGTGGGGGTCCAAACCAACCCGTCATTTCAGTCACAGTCGTGTGGCAGACCCTGTCACTGAAATGATGGGTTGGTTAAAGTGTGCATGTCCTGTTTTGTTTATACAACATAAGGGTGGGTGGGAGGGCCCAAGGACAATTCCATCTTGCACCTCTTTTTTCTTTTATTTTTCTTTGCGTCATGTGCTGTTTGGGGAGGGTTTTTTGGAAGGGCCATCCTGCGTGACACTGCAGTGCCACTCCTAGATGGGCCCGGTGTTTGTGTCGGCCACTAGGGTCGCTTATCTTACTCACACAGTCAGCTACCTCATTGCGCCTCTTTTTTTCTTTGCGTCATGTGCTGTTTGGGGAGGGTTTTTTGGAAGGGACATCCTGCATGACACTGCAGTGCCACTCCTAGATGGGCCCGGTGTTTGTGTCGGCCACTAGGGTCGCTTACCTTACTCACACAGTCAGCTACCTCATTGCGCCTCTTTTTTTCTTTGCGTCATGTGCTGTTTGGGGAGGGTTTTTTGGAAGGGACATCCTGCGTGACACTGCAGTGCCACTCCTAGATGGGCCCGGTGTTTGTGTCGGCCACTAGGGTCGCTTATCTTACTCACACAGTCAGCTACCTCATTGCGCCTCTTTTTTTCTTTGCGTCATGTGCTGTTTGGGGAGGGTTTTTTGGAAGGGACATCCTGCGTGACACTGCAGTGCCACTCCTAGATGGGCCCGGTGTTTGTGTGGGCCACTAGGGTCGCTTATCTTACTCACACAGTCAGCTACCTCATTGCGCCTCTTTTTTTCTTTGCGTCATGTGCTGTTTGGGGAGGGTTTTTTGGAAGGGCCATCCTGCGTGACACTGCAGTGCCACTCCTAGATGGGCCCGGTGTTTGTGTCGGCCACTAGGGTCGCTTATCTTACTCACACAGTCAGCTACCTCATTGCGCCTCTTTTTTTCTTTGCGTCATGTGCTGTTTGGGGAGGGTTTTTTGGAAGGGACATCCTGCGTGACACTGCAGTGCCACTCCTAGATGGGCCCGGTGTTTGTGTCGGCCACTAGGGTAGCTTATCTTACTCACACAGCGACCTCGGTGCAAATTTTAGGACTAAAAATAATATTGTGAGGTGTGAGGTATTCAGAATAGACTGAAAATGAGTGGAAATTATGGTTTTTGAGGTTAATAATACTTTGGGATCAAAATGACCCCCAAATTCTATGATTTAAGCTGTTTTTTAGGGTTTTTTGAAAAAAACACCCGAATCCAAAACACACCCGAATCCGACAAAAAAAATTCGGTGAGGTTTTGCCAAAACGCGGTCGAACCCAAAACACGGCCGCGGAACCGAACCCAAAACCAAAACACAAAACCCGAAAAATTTCAGGCGCTCATCTCTAACTCAGATATTGGATATACAGTGTATACGGGCCTATACTGCATCAGACACCGGCAGAACCAGTCCCGGGGCTCTGACAATGATATTCCCCCACAGCGTTACTCGGAGATTAGATATACAGTGTATACGGCCTATACTGCATCAGACACCGGCAGAACCAGTCCCGGGGGCTCTGACAATGATATTCACCCCACAGCGTTACTCAGAGATTGTATATACAGTGTAGATGGCCTATACTGCATCAGACACCGGCAGAACCAGTCCCGGGGGCTCTGACAATGATATTCCCCCACAGCGTTACTCAGAGATTGTATATACAGTGTACACGGCCTATACAGCATCAGACACCGGCAGAACCAGTCCCGGGGACTCTGACAATGATATTCCACCACAGTGTTACTCAGAGATTGTATATACAGTGTATACGGCACTATACTGCATCAGACACCGGCAGAACCAGTCCCGGGGCTCTGACAATGATATTCCCCCACAGCGTTACTCAGAGATTGTATATACAGTGTATACTGCCTATACGGCATCAGACAGCGGCAGAACCAGTCCCGGGGCTCTGACAATGATATTCCCCCACAGTGTTACTCAGAGATTGTATATACAGTGTATACGGCCTATACTGCATCAGACACCAGCAGAACCAGTCCCGGGGCTCTGACAATGATATTCCCCCACAGTGTTACTCAGAGATTGTATATACAGTGTATACGGCCTATACTGCATCAGACACCGGCAGAACCAGTCCCGGGGCTCTGACAATGATATTCCTCCACAGTGTTACTCAGAGATTGTATATACAGTGTATACGGCCTATACTGCATCAGTCACCGGCAGAACCAGTCCCGGGGGCTCTGACAATGATATTCCCCCACAGTGTTACTCAGAGATTATATATACAGTGTATACGGCCTATACTGCATCAGTCACCGGCAGATCCAGTCCCGGGGCTCTGACAATGATATTCCCCCCACAGTGTTACTCAGAGATTGTATATACAGTGTATACGGGCCAATACTGCATCAGACACCGGCAAAACCAGTCCCGGGGCTCTGACAATGATATTCCCCCACAGCGTTACTCAGAGATTGTATATACAGTGTATACGGCCTATACTGCATCAGACAGCGGCAGAACCAGTCCCGGGGCTCTGACAATGATATTCCCCCCCACAGTGTTACTCAGAGATTGTATATACAGTGTATACGGGCCAATACTGCATCAGACACCGGCTGAACCAGTCCCGGGGCTCTGACAATGATATTCCCCCACAGCGTTACTCAGAGATTGTATATACAGTGTATACGGCCTATACTGTATCAGACAGCGGCAGAACCAGTCCCGGGGCTCTGACAATGATATTCCCCCCCACAGTATTACTCAGAGATTGTATATACAGTGTATACGGCATATACTGCATCAGACACCGGCAGAACCAGTCCCGTGGCTCTGACAATGATATTCCCCCACAGCATTACTCAGAGATTGTATATACAGTGTATATGGCCTATACTGCATCAGACACCGGCAGAACCAGTCCTGGGGCTCTGACAATGATATTCCCCCCACAGCGTTACTCAGAGATTGTATATACAGTGTATACGGCCTATACTGCATCAGACACCAGCAGAACCAGTCCCGGGGCTCTGACAATGATATTCCTCCACAGTGTTACTCAGAGATTGTATATACAGTGTATACGGCCTATACTGCATCAGACACCGGCAGAACAAGTCCCGGGGCTCTGACAATGATATTCCCCCCACAGCGTTACTCAGAGATTGTATATACAGTGTATACGGCCTATACTGCATCAGACACCGGCAGAACCAGTCCCGGGGCTCTGACAATGATATTCCCCCACAGTGTTACTTAGAGATTGTATATACAGTGTATACGGCATATACTGCATCAGACACCGGCAGAACCAGTCCCGGGGCTCTGACAATGATATTCACCCCCACAGCGTTACTCAGAGATTGTATATACAGTGTATACGGCATATACTGCATCAGACACCGGCAGAACCAGTCCCGGGGCTCTGACAATGATATTCCCCCACAGCGTTACTCAGAGATTGGATATACAGTGTATACGGCCTATACTGCATCAGACACTGGCAGAACCAGTCCCGGGGGCTCTGACAATGATATTCACCCCACAGCGTTACTCAGAGATTGTATATACAGTGTATACGGGCCTATACTGCATCAGACACCGGCAGAACCAGTCCCGGGTGCTCTGACAATGATATTCCCCCACAGCGTTACTCAGAGATTGTATATACAGTGTACATGGCCTATACAGCATCAGACACCGGCAGAACCAGTCCCGGGGACTCTGACAATGATATTCCCCCACAGTGTTACTCAGAGATTGTATATACAGTGTATACGGCACTATACTGCATCAGACACCGGCAGAACCAGTCCTGGGGCTCTGACAATGATATTCCCCCACAGCGTTACTCAGAGATTGTATATACAGTGTATACGGCATATACTGCATCAGACACCGGCAGAACCAGTCCCGGGGCTCTGACAATGATATTCACCCCCACAGCGTTACTCAGAGATTGTATATACAGTGTATACGGCATATACTGCATCAGACACCGGCAGAACCAGTCCCGGGCTCTGACAATGATATTCCCCCCACAGTGTTACCCAGAGATTGTATATACAGTGTATACAGCCTATACTGCATCAGACACCAGCAGAACCAGTCCCGGGGCTCTGACAATGATATTCCCCCACAGTGTTACTCAGAGATTGTATATACAGTGTGTTAGGGTATGTTAACCTATTCAGGTCTGATTATAAACTCTCTGCAGTCATCAGTCAGAATGCTGTTCCCCTTAGCAACCGGTTGGAGATCAGTGAATGAAAAGGTGACACAGGATCTTTGTGTAACCTAAGCAGTTCATAGTTGATCTGTCTTAGGGGCCATATAAGCTTTATTTTATAGTGAAAGAACAAAGGATTCATGTGTGCCAATACAATTAGCCAATCAGAATACACCATGTATATCTGGAAAACTGAAACACGTCATTTGTCAAACAAGATTATAATTTGCAATTAAGATATATTTATTGCTTTGCGATTATCAGCTTTCCCGGAACATCCTTTCTGGAGGTCAGGACAGGTCAAAATCCTCCTCGATGTTCAGAACTTTTGGCGATATGCTTGACTGGCCTTGGATACATCTGGCGTTATAACAATGAGTAATTCATGCTTTGAAATACAATGTTGCTTATAATATATCTGTGAAGCTTTTAAGGAAACTGTAAGGATTATATCTCTGAACCACCTCGATTTGATGACCCCTTAGGTACCCGTGAGAGTAACTCTTAACACAAAGAGTAAGCACGCAGCTGTAGTTAAGAATCACTCTGTTTATTGTAAAAATTACAGCGTACTATATAGATAAGAAACATGGGTGTATACAATATGTGCAAGCATATGATTGGATAAATAGAAGTAGCATACGACATTACATGCAGGGTATCACGAGCTCTATGTCCATATAGGGGCTTCCGTACACGGACAGGGGTACGTGTCGAAACTAAGACATAGTTTCAGTGTGGGATGTGAAAATAGCTTTGCAAGGTCATAACCACAATAGAAAACATCGAGACATTCTTGTCTCTGTAGCAATACAGCAAGAGAAGAACATAGACCCTTTAACCCTTCAATCCCCTCTTAGAATCACAAATTTATATTATGTGATTCTTACAATGGGATTTCTTTAATCGATAAGTGGCTAAGTATTGGGCGTAGGCCTTAGTATCTAATTTTGTTCTTAATTTCATATCCCCACAGATATAGTAGATGTCACCTAAGGATTTGGTTTGATTCACCAGGACAGTAATCCTTTTAGATGTACAGTAACCTGGGGGGAAGGTTTTCAAGTCCCTGGCGCTGGAAGTGTTAGAGACATAACAGGTGTAATTCCCTGGATATATGGTTATGGTATTACCTGGATTGGGGTCTTTTGATAGGATAGGATATTCCTTTTTCCAAATTTCACATTGACTGTCATTGGTTTTGGTGCCGTTGTAAAGGCTGAAAAAACAACTTTCCTGCTCTAGGGGTATATTAAGGGGCACTGTGCCTAGGTGAGGCCTAGATCTGCCACAAACATAGCAGTTACTTTTATTATGTTTATTGGCGCTATATTTCATCCATTCTAACCAGAAATTGATGTCAGAGAAACCAGTTTCAATAGCTAGGATGTCTTCAAAGGTGGGATTGTTAATGGCTATCATATCCTTGAAGGTAGCTATATGAGGCCTTAGGGGTTTACCTTGGGGGATAGCCTTAGACTGATACGCTGGATTGTTAAACATGTCCCATAAATGAAAGCTTTGCCTTTCGCTATAGTACCCTGTTCCCCACCATATTCCAACTACATAGGTAGTACCATTATCTGCTCTGCTGGGGCGTTCTATGTTTAATCTGAACCTATATGCACTTGGGCCCTCGTCCATCTTAAAGATAGACATTCTAGAGAGTAGAGGTATTCCACCAGGTTGGCTCCATCTATTTAAGGCATCTGATGGTCTGTACCCCCAGTCAATTCCTGTGTTCCACCCCACAGATCCCCAGGAATCACAGTTGTATCCCCACCATGAATCAGTAACACAAATATAAACTGTCTCAGATATTCCTGATTTTTTTTTTTTTTTTCTTTTTTGTGTATAGAGTGTTTTGCTTCAGCAAGCTTGGAGAACATAAAGTAATCTAAGACATAGGTGGCTACGTGTGTGTTGGAGGAGTTATACCATAAGGTGGTCACCCCTTCCTTTTGTGAGATGTCAACCTCAGTTCTACAGGGAAGTGTTAGGACTGTGATGAGGGTTAGGATAACACATGCCCAGCGGGGTCCGTGGTTCACAATCATCTTCTCCATGTGTGAGGTCATCTTGGTTGGAGGTCAGGGCTGTCTGCCCCCGTTAGTACCTCTCCTCGTTGGAGGTCAGGGCTGTCTGCCCCCGTTAGTACCTCTCCTGGACTTGCTTCGCGGTTTGGGCTGGGTATCTTCTTTACTCGGGATGCATGGATCCAGGTGGGCCCCTCCTCAGTAAGGACAGCTGTTCTGGTCACTGCTACAACTTCTGTCTCTGGACCATAGGCAAAATCTCCTGGACCTTTGTTCCTGGGGAGCACTTTCACAATGACCTTGTCTCCGACCTGGGAAGGATGTGCTGGTTCCTGTGGGTTAGAAGGATTTTTACAAGCAACCTTATGTTCAATCTCATCTAGTTTTGTTATGAGGGACCTGACGTATTCTTCCCTTATGAGCTCTAAGTCTCCTTCCTGTACTACTAATGGTTTCTTAGCCCAGGGTGTGGGGAAGGGTCTTCCCATGAGTATTTCAAAAGGTGAATAACCTAGGGTTTTCTGGGGAGTCATTCTGATTTCTGCTAGTATGATAGGGAGGGCTTGCTTGAGGTATACATGGTTTCCCCTCTTTGCAGATTAATCCTGTTTTAGGATTCTTCTGCATTATTGGAAACAACCAATCAGCTAAATCTTTGGGGGAGGCAGAAACTTGGAGTTCAGTAAATAGATACTGATCATCTATCATGGGTGGGGTTATGACGGCCATGGCTTGGTATGTGGAGTCATTTGGTCTAGCACAAGAGCCGTCAACAGAAACATGGTCAGAGCCAGGAACAGGTATGGGGGACATGTCCAGTCTGGGAGATGTCTCAGTCTCTATGGTCAGACAGCAGTCATGGTCGTCGGGCAAGTCATCTTGGGGACCTTTGAGACCAAGGAGAGCATTTAAGATAGGGGCAGGACCTGAAGTTGTATTAGCATACTTGATGGTGAGGGAGGGATTTCCCAGCAATTGTACTTCATAGCCACTAAGGCGTTGGGCAGACATGTGTTGTGTATGTAATCCTTTAAGAATGGCCAAAACATCATGGGTTGTGTGAAGTACAGTGGTGTGTCCTAGGGTGAGTGTAGTTGCCATTTCAGCTACCATTGCACAGGCCGCTAGTGCCCGAAGACAGGCAGGCATACCTTGGACCGACACAGGCATTACTTTGGAAAAGAATGCCACGGGGCGCAGCTTGCCTCCATGAAATTGAGTCAGTACCCCCGCCATGGTTTTACAGTTGTCCCTTGCATATAAATGAAACGGCAGTACATAGTTTGGGAGGCCCAGTGCCGGACTTTTTACCAACATACATTTTAGACTTTCATATGCAGTTAACATTTCTTGTGACCATTGAATCTGTTTAGGTTTGTCATTGAGAGTGGCTTGTCTCAAGATATTGTCATAGTAGGAACAATCAGATATCCACTGTCTGCAATAATTAATCATGCCCAGAAAGGATAGCATTTCCTTCTGAGTAGTTGGGGTGACCAGGCCCAATACAGACTGAATGCGTTGTGGACTGATTTTCCTTTCTCCCTCTGTGAGTACATGAAAGGATATCAGCCTCTTCTTGTACCCCTCGATTTGATGGCCACTGACGTCAGTGAGAGCAATCCTTAAAATTACAGATTATACACGACACCATGTAATTAAGAATCACTCTCCGTTTATTGTTCATAACAATGGTATATAAGGCATCATTGTCTAGGGAGGGATTGGAATGTCCAGGGAGGGGTAGGCAAAAGTAAATACTTTATTGGTTTAACTTTACTGCATAGGAGGGATAAAACAGGCTACATGGGGGGATGTAGGATACAGCCTAGTACTTCATCTAGGGGTGGTGATTTCACACAGTTCCCAACAAACTATGGGTGGAGCTATATTCATTTTATGCAATGCAAGCTAAATCCAAGGCAAAAGAAAAAGAAACAATATTTACACAATGCACAATGACAGAGGAGATTTAACCCTTCAATCCCCTCTTAGAATCATGATTGTTATACGACATGATTCTTCTGTAGAGCCCCCTTTTTGTTTCTCCAATTTTTTAGATATTGAACATAATCATCGGGGCCTTTGCTATCAGAGGAGGTGATGGGGCTAGTGGTAACATCATAATACATCAAGACTGTGTCAATACCTTTAGATGTGAGTTTCTTTCCACAGGGAATCACACAATAAACTATGAGACCTATAAAGATTAAAGTTATTATTATGAATATACTTATTTGCACAAGAGCCTGTTTCCAATTTTCAATCCACCCAAAATATTGGCTCCATGGGTTATCAACACCTGAATTTTTCTTAAGTTCTATGGATAAGGTTTCTAATTTGTTTATGGCTAAAGTAACCTTACCGTTGGGACCAGTGTTGTCAGGAATATATGTACAACAGCCTTCCACCTTACTAATGTAAACACATGTACCGCCTTTTTCTGCTAGAATCATGTCAAGGGCCATTCTGTTTTGGAAGGTCATTTGGGAAGTGGCTTCTAGCTGTTCAGCTATACCTTTAAGAGCATCTTTGGTATCATTAACAAATCTTTGTTGATTATAATATATATAATTAATCCAGGCTACGTTTTTATTTACAGTTACTATAGGGAACAATGATTCAAAACCCGCAGCCACCTCATCTCTAGCTTTGAACTCATTTGGAACACCTCTTGGGACCCCTATAGCATCAATGTACACGTGGGGGTCAAAGCTACCTCCTGGGAGTGCTCTTTTCTTTCGATTAGCAGGAGTATTAGAGGGAGGAGTGGGGTCATCGGTGATCATTAGGAGTGGCATTATGACTTTGGCCAGGGCACACTCACCATACCATGGTGTGTCTAATTTACTTCTAAGTTTCATATCCCCACATATGTAATAAATGTCGCCTAATGATCTAGTTTGGTTGACTAAAACAGTTGTTCTTTTATTTGCACAATACCCTGGTGGGAAGGTTTTTAAATTTCTCCCTGTGGTGGTGTTAGATGTATAACAGGTATAGTTTCCAGGATATATGGTTATGGTGCTTCCTGGGTTGGGATTTTTTGACAATATGGGATATTCCCTTTTCCACATTTCGCACTGACTGTCATTTGTTTTGGTGTCATTAAAAAGGCTGAAAAAACAATTTTCCTGTTCTAGGGGTATATTAAGGGGCACTGTACCTAGGTGGGGCCTAGATTTGCCACAGACATAACAGTTACTTTTATTATGTTTGCTAGCACTATACTTCATCCATTCTAACCAGAAATTGATGTCAGAGAAACCAGTTTCAATAGCTAGGGTGTCTTTAAAGGTAGGATTGTTAACGGCCATCATATCCTTGAAGGTGGTTATATGAGGTTTCAAGAGGTTGGGGCGTGGTTTAGGGGGCTTGAGCTGGGCATACTTTTCATTGTTAAACATATCCTGTAACAAGAATGGAGTAAGGGATGGGTTTAAAAAAAAGGATTCACCTAGGACATAGGTGCCTGCATCAGTAGACTGGGGATGTTTTATGCTTAATATGAATTTACTATCACATCTGTTTTGTCTATGAAGGGTAAGACGGGTAAGCAGGGACTCACCATATTTGTCTTTTCTTGAGAGAGCCTCTTTGGGCTGGTATCCATAACTATGGCCAGAATTCCATCCCACTGATCCCCAATACGCACATTTATTTCCCCAATATTTACTAGTAACACAAATATAGGCTTCAGTGGGGGTATTACGTGTACCATACTGATCACACTGCCAGGCATAATGTTTGTTAAGACAGGGAGCAATGGTACAGAAATCTATTTTATAGGCGGCAACCTCAGTATTGGAGGAGTTATACCAAAATGTGTAGGTGCCGGATTTTTGTGTAATGTCTACTTCAGCTGTAGCTTGGCAAGTGAGGACCATTAGGATTATCAACATAGTCCCCAGGATAGAGGTAGGGGACAGGTTCCTCATCCTCCTCTGTTCTTCTGTCTTCGCTAGGTGGGAGGTCAGGGCTGTCTGCCCCCGTTTGTACCTCTCTGGAATCACTTGCTTCCCTCTCTAGGTCTGGTCTAGGAACCTTTTTCACTCGGGATGCATGGATCCAGGTGGGGCTTTCCTCTGTCAGGACTGCTGTTCTGGTTACTGCTACGACCTCTGTCTCTGGACCGTAGGTAAAGTCTCCTGGGCTCTTGTTCCTGGGGAGCACCTTCACCACGACTCTGTCTCCGACTTTAAAGGGGTGTGTAGGTTCCTGTGGATTCAAAGGGTTTTTACAAACAACCTCATGTTCAATTTCATTCAGTTTTATTATCAGGGACCTGACATACTCTTCTCTGATAAGTTCTAGATCTCCCTCCTGTATTACTAATGGTTTCTTAGCCCAAGGTGTAGGGAAGGGCCTACCCATTAATATTTCAAAGGGGGAGTAACCCAAAGTCTTTTGTGGTGTCATTCTAATTTCTGCCAAGATAATGGGAAGGACTTGCTTCCATTTGTGGAAGGTGCCTCCTGTGGCCTTCCTAAGCTTGTCTTTGAGGGTCCTATTCATGCGTTCTACGACCCCTGAACTCTGCGGGTGATACGGGATGTGGAACTTCCATTCCACCTGCAGGGCCTTTACCAAGGCCTGTGTAATTTTTGCTGTAAAGGCGGAGCCTTTATCACTATTGATTTGCAATGGGCACCCCCATCTGGGGATGATTTCCTGAGTTAGGATCCTAGCAACTGTCTTTGCATCCTCAGATTTAGTGGGGAATACCTCTGGCCATCGAGAGAACATGTCTACAATGACCAGGGCATACTCCTGTTTACCAGTACCTGGGATATGGGTGAAGTCAATTTGCAGGTGTGTAAAGGGTGTGGTGGGATATTCAAGATGCTGATGTTTTGCCTTGTCAGGGTTGTTGGGGTTGTTTCGCAGGCAAGTGATGCATCTACTGACATACTGATCTACTAATGACTTGGCATCCGTGACATAGAAATCATTACGTAAAAGTAAGGTAGTTGTTGCCTTACTGTGGTGTCCTATGCCATGGTAGTGAGCAATAAACAAGGGTGCACTGGACTGGGGTATACAAGGTTTCCCCTCTTTGCAGATTAATCCTGTTTTAGGATTCTTCTGCAAAACTGGGTAAGTCCAGTCAGCTAGGTCGGCAGTGGAGGCTGAGGCCTGTAACTGGGTGATCAGGTAATGGTTGTCGAGAGCTGGGGGGGTCATGATGGTCATGTGGGCCTGAGTGATGGGCTGTGAGGCTGCATGTTTGGCAGCAGAGTCAGCAAGGGCATTTCCAAGGGAGACTGCATCCTTCCCCCCGGTGTGTGCCCTGCAATGGAGGATTGCAATGTCAGAGGGTAAGGTTATGGCATGCAGAAGGTCAGAGATGAGTTGGGCATGTGATATGCCTTTTCCATCAGCTCCAAGGAAACCACGGCGTTGCCAAATGACCCCATGGTCATGCACGACGCCGTACCCGTATTTGGAGTCAGTGTAGATGGTGACTGGTTTATTCCGGTAAAGGTGACAAGCCCTTGTGAGAGCAATGAGCTCTGCAGCCTGTGCTGACTGGTAAGGAATGGGCTGTGCTTCCAGAATAATGTCAGGGAGAGTGACAATAGCATAACCCGCTTGGTACGTGGTGTCATTGGGTCTGCTACAGGAACCATCTACAAAAATGACATCCGCGTCGGGGACAGGGACAGGGGACATGTCCAGTCTGGGGGATGTTTCTGACTCAATGGAAGCTGAGCAGTCATGGGGTTCAGGAGGGTGGTCTTCAGGACCTTTGAGCCCCAGGAGAGCGTTGAGAATGGGTGCAGGACCTGAAGAGTTGGTGGCATACTTAATGGTGAGGGAGGGGTTGTTCAAAAGGAGAACCTCATATCCACTGAGGCGCTGAGCTGACATGTGTTGTGTGTGTAACCCTTTTAAAATGGTTAGAACATCATGAGTGGTGTGAAGTATTGTTGTGTGGCCTAGGGTGAGTGTGGTGGCCATTTCAGTTACCATTGCACAGGCTGCAAGTGCCCTGAGGCAAGCAGGCATACCTTGCACAGTGACAGGCATTACTTTGGAAAAAAATGCCACTGGGCGCAACTTTCCTCCATGAAACTGTGTGAGCACCCCCGCCATGGTTTTACAATTGTCCCTTGCAAACAAATGAAAAGGTAGTACATAGTTGGGGAGG
>NC_086450.1:512268184-512318208 GCF_028390025.1 Pseudophryne corroboree | reverse complement strand
GTGTGTCACACTGGTGCTGTATCCCTAAGTGTATCACACTGGTGCTGTATCCCTAAGTGTATCACACTGGTGCTGTATCCCTAAGTGTGTCACACTGGTGCTGTAACCTTAAGTTTATCACACTGGTGCTGTATCCCTAAGTGCGTCACACTGGTGCTGTATCCCTAAGTGTGTCACACTGGTGCTGTATCCCTAAGTGCGTCACACTGGTGCTGTAACCTTAAGTTTATCACACTGGTGCTGTATCCCTAAGTGTATCACACTGGTGCTGTATCCCTAAGTGTATCTTGTATCCCTAAGTGCGTCACACTGGTGCTGTATCCCTAAGTGCGTCACACTGGTGCTGTAACCTTAAGTTTATCACACTGGTGCTGTATCCCTAAGTGTGACACACTGGTGCTGTATCCCTAAGTGTATCACACTGGTGCTGTATCCCTAAGTGTGTCACACTGGTGCTGTATCCCTAAGTGTGTCACACTGGTGCTGTATCCCTAAGTGTGTCACACTGGTGCTGTAACCTTAAGTTTATCACACTGGTGCTGTATCCCTAAGTATGTCACACTGGTGCGGTATCCCTAAGTGTGTCACACTGGTGCTGTAACCTTAAGTTTATCACACTGGTGCTGTATCCCTAAGTTTGTCACACTGGTGCTGTATCCCTAAGTGTATCACACTGGTGCTGTATCCCTAAGTGTGTCACACTGGTGCTGTATCCCTAAGTGTATCACACTGGTGCTGTATTCCTAAGTGCGTCACACTGGTGCTGTATCCCTAAGTGCGTCACACTGGTGCTGTATCCCTAAGTGTGTCACACTGGTGCTGTATTCCTAAGTGTGTCACACTGGTGCTGTATCCCTAAGTGTGTCACACTGGTGCTGTATCCCTAAGTGTGTCACACTGGTGCTGTATTCCTATGTGCGTCACACTGGTGCTGTATCCCTAAGTGTGTCACACTGGTGCTGTAACCCTAAGTGTGTCACACTGGTGCTGTATCCCTAAGTGTGTCACACTGGTGCTGTATCCTTAAGTTTATCACACTGGTGTTGTATCCTTAAGTGTGTCACACTGGTGCTGTATCCCTAAGTGTATCACACTGGTGCTGTAACCCTAAGTGTGTCACACTGGTGCTGTATCCCTAAGTGCGTCACACTGGTGCTGTATCCCTAAGTGCGTCACACTGGTGCTGTATCCCTAAGTGTGTCACACTGGTGCTGTATCCCTAAGTGTGTCACACTGGTGCTGTATCCCTAAGTGTGTCACACTGGTGCTGTATCCATAAGTGTGTCACACTGGTGCTGTATCCCTAAGTGTGTCACACTGGTGCTGTATCCTTAAGTTTATCACACTGGTGCTGTATCCCTAAGTGCGTCACACTGGTGCTGTATCCCTAAGTGCATCATACTGGTGCTGTATCCATAAGTGTATCACACTGGTGCTGTAACCCTAAGTGTGTCACACTGGTGCTGTATCCATAAGTGCGTCACACTGGTGCTGTATCCCTAAGTGTGTCACACTGGTGCTGTATCCCTAAGTGTATCACACTGGTGCTGTAACCCTAAGTGTGTCACACTGGTGCTGTAACCCTAAGTGCGTCACACTGGTGCTGTATCCCTAAGTGTGCCACACTGGTGCTGTAACCCTAAGTGTATCACACTGGTGCTGTAACCCTAAGTGTGTCACACTGGTGCTGTATCCCTAAGTGCGTCACACTGGTGCTGTATCCCTAAGTGTGTCACACTGGTGCTGTATCCCTAAGCGCGTCACACTGGTGCTGTAACCTTAAGTTTATCACACTGGTGCTGTATCCCTAAGTGCGTCACACTGGTGCTGTATCCCTAAGTGCATCACACTGGTGCTGTATCCCTAAGTGTGTCACACTGGTGCTGTATCCCTAAGTGTATCACACTGGTGCTGTATCCCTAAGTGTATCACACTGGTGCTGTAACCCTAAGTGTGTCACACTGGTGCTGTATCCCTAAGTGCGTCACACTGGTGCTGTAACCCTAAGTGTGTCACACTGGTGCTGTATCCCTAAGTGCGTCACACTGGTGCTGTATCCCTAAGTGTGTCACACTGGTGCTGTATCCCTAAGTGTATCACACTGGTGCTGTAACCCTAAGTGTGTCACACTGGTGCTGTATCCCTAAGTGCGTCACACTGGTGCTGTATCCCTAAGTGCGTCACACTGGTGCTGTAACCCTAATTGCATCACACTGGTGCTGTATCCCTAAGTGTGTCACACTGGTGCTGTATCCCTAAGTGTATCACACTGGTGCTGTATCCCTAAGTGTATCACACTGGTGCTGTATCCCTAAGTGCGTCACACTGGTGCTGTATCCCTAAGTGCGTCACACTGGTGCTGTATCCCTAAGTGCGTCACACTGGTGCTGTAACCCTAAGTGTGTCACACTGGTGCTGTATCCCTAAGTGCGTCACACTGGTGCTGTATCCCTAAGTGTGTCACACTGGTGCTGTATCCCTAAGTGTATCACACTGGTGCTGTATCCCTAAGTGTATCACACTGGTGCTGTATCCCTAAGTGTGTCACACTGGTGCTGTAACCTTAAGTTTATCACACTGGTGCTGTATCCCTAAGTGCGTCACACTGGTGCTGTATCCCTAAGTGTGTCACACTGGTGCTGTATCCCTAAGTGCGTCACACTGGTGCTGTAACCTTAAGTTTATCACACTGGTGCTGTATCCCTAAGTGTATCACACTGGTGCTGTATCCCTAAGTGTATCTTGTATCCCTAAGTGCGTCACACTGGTGCTGTATCCCTAAGTGCGTCACACTGGTGCTGTAACCTTAAGTTTATCACACTGGTGCTGTATCCCTAAGTGTGACACACTGGTGCTGTATCCCTAAGTGTATCACACTGGTGCTGTATCCCTAAGTGTGTCACACTGGTGCTGTATCCCTAAGTGTGTCACACTGGTGCTGTAACCTTAAGTTTATCACACTGGTGCTGTATCCCTAAGTATGTCACACTGGTGCGGTATCCCTAAGTGTGTCACACTGGTGCTGTAACCTTAAGTTTATCACACTGGTGCTGTATCCCTAAGTTTGTCACACTGGTGCTGTATCCCTAAGTGTATCACACTGGTGCTGTATCCCTAAGTGTGTCACACTGGTGCTGTATCCCTAAGTGTATCACACTGGTGCTGTATTCCTAAGTGCGTCACACTGGTGCTGTATCCCTAAGTGCGTCACACTGGTGCTGTATCCCTAAGTGTGTCACACTGGTGCTGTATTCCTAAGTGTGTCACACTGGTGCTGTATCCCTAAGTGTGTCACACTGGTGCTGTATCCCTAAGTGTGTCACACTGTTGCTGTATTCCTATGTGCGTCACACTGGTGCTGTATCCCTAAGTGTGTCACACTGGTGCTGTAACCCTAAGTGTGTCACACTGGTGCTGTATCCCTAAGTGTGTCACACTGGTGCTGTATCCTTAAGTTTATCACACTGGTGTTGTATCCTTAAGTGTGTCACACTGGTGCTGTATCCCTAAGTGTATCACACTGGTGCTGTAACCCTAAGTGTGTCACACTGGTGCTGTATCCCTAAGTGCGTCACACTGGTGCTGTATCCCTAAGTGCGTCACACTGGTGCTGTATCCCTAAGTGTGTCACACTGGTGCTGTATCCCTAAGTGTGTCACACTGGTGCTGTATCCCTAAGTGTGTCACACTGGTGCTGTATCCATAAGTGTGTCACACTGGTGCTGTATCCCTAAGTGTGTCACACTGGTGCTGTATCCTTAAGTTTATCACACTGGTGCTGTATCCCTAAGTGCGTCACACTGGTGCTGTATCCCTAAGTGCATCATACTGGTGCTGTATCCATAAGTGTATCACACTGGTGCTGTAACCCTAAGTGTGTCACACTGGTGCTGTATCCATAAGTGCGTCACACTGGTGCTGTATCTCTAAGTGTGTCACACTGGTGCTGTAACCCTAAGTGTATCACACTGGTGCTGTAACCCTAAGTGTGTCACACTGGTGCTGTATCCCTAAGTGCGTCACACTGGTGCTGTATCCCTAAGTGTGTCACACTGGTGCTGTATCCCTAAGCGCGTCACACTGGTGCTGTAACCTTAAGTTTATCACACTGGTGCTGTATCCCTAAGTGTGTCACACTGGTGCTGTAACCATAAGTTTATCACACTGGTGCTGTATCCCTAAGTGCGTCACACTGGTGCTGTATCCCTAAGTGCATCACACTGGTGCTGTATCCCTAAGTGTGTCACACTGGTGCTGTATCCCTAAGTGCGTCACACTGGTGCTGTATCCCTAAGTGTGTCACAGTGGTGCTGTAACCCTAATTGCGTCACACTGGTGCTGTATCCCTAAGTGTGTCACACTGGTGCTGTATCCCTAAGTGTATCACACTGGTGCTGTATCCCTAAGTGTATCATACTGGTGCTGTATCCCTAAGTGCGTCACACTGGTGCTGTATCCCTAAGTGCATCACACTGGTGCTGTATCCCTAAGTGCGTCACACTGGTGCTGTAACCCTAAGTGTGTCACACTGGTGGTGTATCCCTAAGTGCGTCACACTGGTGCTGTATCCCTAAGTGTGTCACACTGGTGCTGTATCCCTAAGTGTGTCACACTGGTGCTGTATCCCTAAGTGTGTCACACTGGTGCTGTATCCCTAAGTGTGTCACACTGGTGCTGTATCCCTAAGTGTGTCACACTGGTGCTGTAACCTTAAGTTTATCACACTGGTGCTGTATCCCTAAGTGCGTCACACTGGTGCTGTATCCCTAAGTGTGTCACACTGGTGCTGTATCCCTAAGTGCGTCACACTGGTGCTGTAACATTAAGTTTATCACACTGGTGCTGTATCCCTAAGTGTGTCACACTGGTGCTGTATCCCTAAGTGTGTCACACTGGTGCTGTATCCCTAAGTGTGTCACACTGGTGCTGTAACCTTAAGTTTATCACACTGGTGCTGTATCCCTAAGTATGTCACACTGGTGCTGTATCCCTAAGTGTGTCACACTGGTGCTGTAACCTTAAGTTTATCACACTGGTGCTGTATCCCTAAGTATGTCACACTGGTGCTGTATCCCTAAGTGTGTCACACTGGTGCTGTGACCTTAAGTTTATCACACTGGTGCTGTATCCCTAAGTATGTCACACTGGTGCTGTATCCCTAAGTGTGTCACACTGGTGCTGTATCCCTAAGTGTATCACACTGGTGCTGTATTCCTAAGTGCGTCACACTGGTGCTGTATCCCTAAGTGCGTCACACTGGTGCTGTATCCCTAAGTGTGTCACACTGGTGCTGTATCCCTAAGTGTGTCACACTGGTGCTGTATCCCTAAGTGTGTCACACTGGTGCTGTATCCCTAAGTGTATCACACTGGTGCTGTATTCCTAAGTGCGTCACACTGGTGCTGTATCCCTAAGTGCGTCACACTGGTGCTGTATCCCTAAGTGCGTCACACTGGTGCTGTATCCCTAAGTGCGTCACACTGGTGCTGTATCCCTAAGTGCATCACACTGGTGCTGTATCCCTAAGTGCATCACACTGGTGCTGTATCCCTAAGTGTATCACACTGGTGCTGTATCCCTAAGTGTGTCACACTGGTGCTGTATCCCTAAGTGTGTCACACTGGTGCTGTATCCCTAAGTGTATCACACTGGTGCTGTATCCCTAAGTGCATTACACTGGTGTTGTATCCCTAATTGCGTCACACTGGTGCTGTATCCCTAAGTGCGTCACACTGGTGCTGTATCCCTAAGTGCGTCACACTTGTACTGTATCCCTAAGTGCGTCACACTGGTGCTGTATCCCTAATTGCGTCACACCGGTGCTGTATCCCTAAGTGCGTCACACTGGTGCTGTATCCCTAAGTGTATCACACTGGTGCTGTATCCCTAAGTGTATCACACTGGTGCTGTATCCCTAAGTGCATCACAATGGTGCTGTATCCCTAAGTGCGTCACACTGGTGCTGTATCCCTAAGTGTGTCACACTGGTGCTGTATCTCTAAGTGCGTCACACTGGTGCTGTATCCCTAAATGTGTCACACTGGTGCTGTATCCCTAAGTGTGTCACACTGGTACTGTATCCCTAAGTGTGTCACACTGGTGCTGTATCTCTAAGTTTTCCACACTGGTGCTGTCTCCCTAAGTGTGTCACACTGGTGCTGTATCCCTAAGCGTATCACACTGGTGCTGTATCCCTAAGCGCGTCACACTGGTGCTGTATCCCTAAGCGCGTCACACTGGTGCTGTATCCCTAAGTGTGTCACACTGGTGCTGTATCCCTAAGTGTATCACACTGGTGCTTTATCCCTAAGTGTGTTACACTGGTGCTGTATCCCCTAAGTGCGTCACACTGGTGCTGTATCCCTAAGTGCGTCACACTGGTGCTGTATCCCTAAGTGCGTCACACTGGTGCTGTATCCCTAAGTGTGTCACACTGGTGCTGTATCCCTAAGTGTATCACACTGGTGCTGTATCCCTAAGTGTATCACACTGGTGCTGTATCCCTAAGTGTATCACACTGGTGCTGTATCCCTAAGTGTATCACACTGGTGCTGTATCCCTAAGTGTATCACACTGGTGCTGTATCCCCTAAGTGTATCACACTGGTGCTGTATCCCTAAATGTGTCACACTGGTGCTGTATCCCTAAGTGCGTCATACTGGTGCTGTGACCCCTAAGTGCGTCATACTGGTGCTGTGACCCTTTGTGCGTCACACTGGTGCTGTAACACTAAGTGTATCACACTGGTGCTGTATCCCTAAGTGTATCACACTGGTGCTGTATCCCTAAGTGTATCACACTGGTGCTGTATCCCTAAGTGCGTCACACTGGTGCTGTATCCCTAAGTGCGTCACACTGGTGCTGTATCCCTAAGTGTATCACACTGGTGCTGTATCCCTAAGTGTATCACACTGGTGCTGTATCCCTAAGTGCGTCACACTGGTGCTGTATCCCTAAGTGCGTCATACTGGTGCTGTGACCCCTAAGTGCGTCATACTGGTGCTGTGACCCTAAGTGCGTCACACTGGTACTGTATCCCTAAGTGCGTCACACTGGTGCTGTATCCCTAATTGCGTCACACCGGTGCTGTATCCCTAAGTGCGTCACACTGGTGCTGTATCCCTAAGTGTATCACACTGGTGCTGTATCCCTAAGTGTATCACACTGGTGCTGTATCCCTAAGTGCATCACACTGGTGCTGTATCCCTAAGTGCGTCACACTGGTGCTGTATCCCTAAGTGTGTCACACTGGTGCTGTAACCTTAAGTTTATCACACTGGTGCTGTATCCCTAAGTGTGTCACACTGGTGCTGTATCCCTAAGTGTGTCACACTGGTGCTGTATCCCTAAGTGTGTCACACTGGTGCTGTAACCTTAAGTTTATCACACTGGTGCTGTATCCCTAAGTATGTCACACTGGTGCTGTATCCCTAAGTGTGTCACACTGGTGCTGTAACCTTAAGTTTATCACACTGGTGCTGTATCCCTAAGTATGTCACACTGGTGCTGTATCCCTAAGTGTGTCACACTGGTGCTGTGACCTTAAGTTTATCACACTGGTGCTGTATCCCTAAGTATGTCACACTGGTGCTGTATCCCTAAGTGTGTCACACTGGTGCTGTATCCCTAAGTGTATCACACTGGTGCTGTATTCCTAAGTGCGTCACACTGGTGCTGTATCCCTAAGTGCGTCACACTGGTGCTGTATCCCTAAGTGTGTCACACTGGTGCTGTATCCCTAAGTGTGTCACACTGGTGCTGTATCCCTAAGTGTGTCACACTGGTGCTGTATCCCTAAGTGTATCACACTGGTGCTGTATTCCTAAGTGCGTCACACTGGTGCTGTATCCCTAAGTGCGTCACACTGGTGCTGTATCCCTAAGTGCGTCACACTGGTGCTGTATCCCTAAGTGCGTCACACTGGTGCTGTATCCCTAAGTGCATCACACTGGTGCTGTATCCCTAAGTGCATCACACTGGTGCTGTATCCCTAAGTGTATCACACTGGTGCTGTATCCCTAAGTGTGTCACACTGGTGCTGTATCCCTAAGTGTGTCACACTGGTGCTGTATCCCTAAGTGTATCACACTGGTGCTGTATCCCTAAGTGCATTACACTGGTGTTGTATCCCTAATTGCGTCACACTGGTGCTGTATCCCTAAGTGCGTCACACTGGTGCTGTATCCCTAAGTGCGTCACACTTGTACTGTATCCCTAAGTGCGTCACACTGGTGCTGTATCCCTAATTGCGTCACACCGGTGCTGTATCCCTAAGTGCGTCACACTGGTGCTGTATCCCTAAGTGTATCACACTGGTGCTGTATCCCTAAGTGTATCACACTGGTGCTGTATCCCTAAGTGCATCACAATGGTGCTGTATCCCTAAGTGCGTCACACTGGTGCTGTATCCCTAAGTGTGTCACACTGGTGCTGTATCTCTAAGTGCGTCACACTGGTGCTGTATCCCTAAATGTGTCACACTGGTGCTGTATCCCTAAGTGTGTCACACTGGTACTGTATCCCTAAGTGTGTCACACTGGTGCTGTATCTCTAAGTTTTCCACACTGGTGCTGTCTCCCTAAGTGTGTCACACTGGTGCTGTATCCCTAAGCGTATCACACTGGTGCTGTATCCCTAAGCGCGTCACACTGGTGCTGTATCCCTAAGCGCGTCACACTGGTGCTGTATCCCTAAGTGTGTCACACTGGTGCTGTATCCCTAAGTGTATCACACTGGTGCTTTATCCCTAAGTGTGTTACACTGGTGCTGTATCCCCTAAGTGCGTCACACTGGTGCTGTATCCCTAAGTGCGTCACACTGGTGCTGTATCCCTAAGTGCGTCACACTGGTGCTGTATCCCTAAGTGTGTCACACTGGTGCTGTATCCCTAAGTGTATCACACTGGTGCTGTATCCCTAAGTGTATCACACTGGTGCTGTATCCCTAAGTGTATCACACTGGTGCTGTATCCCTAAGTGTATCACACTGGTGCTGTATCCCTAAGTGTATCACACTGGTGCTGTATCCCCTAAGTGTATCACACTGGTGCTGTATCCCTAAATGTGTCACACTGGTGCTGTATCCCTAAGTGCGTCATACTGGTGCTGTGACCCCTAAGTGCGTCATACTGGTGCTGTGACCCTTTGTGCGTCACACTGGTGCTGTAACACTAAGTGTATCACACTGGTGCTGTATCCCTAAGTGTATCACACTGGTGCTGTATCCCTAAGTGTATCACACTGGTGCTGTATCCCTAAGTGCGTCACACTGGTGCTGTATCCCTAAGTGCGTCACACTGGTGCTGTATCCCTAAGTGTATCACACTGGTGCTGTATCCCTAAGTGTATCACACTGGTGCTGTATCCCTAAGTGCGTCACACTGGTGCTGTATCCCTAAGTGCGTCATACTGGTGCTGTGACCCCTAAGTGCGTCATACTGGTGCTGTGACCCTAAGTGCGTCACACTGGTACTGTATCCCTAAGTGCGTCACACTGGTGCTGTATCCCTAATTGCGTCACACCGGTGCTGTATCCCTAAGTGCGTCACACTGGTGCTGTATCCCTAAGTGTATCACACTGGTGCTGTATCCCTAAGTGTATCACACTGGTGCTGTATCCCTAAGTGCATCACACTGGTGCTGTATCCCTAAGTGCGTCACACTGGTGCTGTATCCCTAAGTGTGTCACACTGGTGCTGTATCTCTAAGTGTGTCACACTGGTGCTGTATCCCTAAGTGCGTCACACTGGTGCTGTGACCCTAAGTGTATCACACTGGTGCTGTATCCCTAAGTGTGTCACACTGGTGCTGTATCCCTAAGTGTATCACACTGGTACTGTATCCCTAAGTGCGTCACACTGGTGCTGTATCCCTAAGTGCGTCACACTGGTGCTGTATCCCTAAGTGCGTCACACTGGTGCTGTGACCCTAAGTGTATCACACTGGTGCTGTATCCATAAGTGTGTCACACTGGTGCTGTATCCCTAAGTGTGTCACACTGGTGCTGTATCCCTAAGTGTGTCACACTGGTACTGTATCCCTAAGTGTGTCACACTGGTGCTGTATCTCTAAGTTTTCCACACTGGTGCTGTCTCCCTAAGTGTGTCACACTGGTGCTGTATCCCTAAGCGTATCACACTGGTGCTGTATCCCTAAGCGCGTCACACTGGTGCTGTATCCCTAAGTGCGTCACACTGGTGCTGTATCCCTAAGTGTGTCACACTGGTGCTGTATCCCTAAGTGTATCGCACTGGTGCTGTATCCCTAAGTGTGTTGCACTGGTGCTGTATCCCTAAGTGCGTCACACTGGTGCTGTATCCCCTAAGTGCGTCACACTGGTGCTGTATCCCTAAGTGCGTCACACTGGTGCTGTATCCCTAAGTGCGTCACACTGGTGCTGTATCCCTAAGTGTGTCACACTGGTGCTGTATCCCTAAGTGTATCACACTGGTGCTGTATCCCTAAGTGTATCACACTGGTGCTGTATCCCTAAGTGTGTCACACTGGTGCTGTATCCCTAAGTGTATCACACTGGTACTGTATCCCTAAGTGCGTCACACTGGTGCTGTATCCCTAAGTGCGTCACACTGGTGCTGTATCCCTAAGTGCGTCACACTGGTGCTGTGACCCTAAGTGTATCACACTGGTGCTGTATCCATAAGTGTGTCACACTGGTGCTGTATCCCTAAGTGTGTCACACTGGTGCTGTATCCCTAAGTGTGTCACACTGGTGCTGTATCCCTAAGTGTGTCACACTGGTGCTGTATCTCTAAGTTTTCCACACTGGTGCTGTCTCCCTAAGTGTGTCACACTGGTGCTGTATCCCTAAGCGTGTCACACTGGTGCTGTATCCCTAAGCGCGTCACACTGGTGCTGTATCCCTAAGTGCGTCACACTGGTGCTGTATCCCTAAGTGCGTCACACTGGTGCTGTATCCCTAAGTGTGTCACACTGGTGCTGTATCCCTAAGTGTATCACACTGGTGCTGTATCCCCTAAGTGCGTCACACTGGTGCTGTATCCCTAAGTGCGTCACACTGGTGCTGTATCCCTAAGTGCGTCACACTGGTGCTGTATCCCTAAGTGCGTCACACTGGTGCTGTATCCCTAAGTGCGTCACACTGGTGCTGTATCCCTAAGTGCGTCACACTGGTGCTGTATCCCTAAGTGTATCACACTGGTGCTGTATCCCTAAGTGTATCACACTGGTGCTGTATCCCTAAGTGTATCACACTGGTGCTGTATCCCCTAAGTGTATCACACTGGTGCTGTATCCCTAAATGTGTCACACTGGTGCTGTATCCCTAAGTGCGTCACACTGGTGCTGTATCCCTAAGTGCGTCACACTGGTGCTGTATCCCTAAGTGCGTCACACTGGTGCTGTATCCCTAAGTGCGTCACACTGGTGCTGTATCCCTAAGTGCGTCACACTGGTGCTGTATCCCTAAGTGTATCACACTGGTGCTGTATCCCTAAGTGTATCACACTGGTGCTGTATCCCTAAGTGTATCACACTGGTGCTGTATCCCCTAAGTGTATCACACTGGTGCTGTATCCCTAAATGTGTCACACTGGTGCTGTATCCCTAAGTGCGTCACACTGGTGCTGTAACCCTAAGTGTATCACACTGGTGCTGTATCCCTAAGTGTATCACACTGGTGCTGTATCCCTAAGTGTATCACACTGGTGCTGTATCCCTAAGTGTATCGCACTGGTGCTGTATCCCTAAGTGCGTCACACTGGTGCTGTATCCCTAAGTGCGTCATACTGGTGCTGTGACCCCTAAGTGCGTCATACTGGTGCTGTGACCCTATGTGCGTCACACTGGTGCTGTAACCCTAAGTGCATCACACTGGTGCTGTATCCCTAAGTGTATCACACTGGTGCTGTATCCCTAAGTGTATCACACTGGTGCTGTATCCCTAAGTGTATCACACTGGTGCTGTATCCCCTAAGTGTATCACACTGGTGCTGTATCCCTAAATGTGTCACACTGGTGCTGTATCCCTAAGTGCGTCATACTGGTGCTGTGACCCCTAAGTGCGTCATACTGGTGCTGTGACCCTTTGTGCGTCACACTGGTGCTGTAACACTAAGTGTATCACACTGGTGCTGTATCCCTAAGTGTATCACACTGGTGCTGTATCCCTAAGTGTATCACACTGGTGCTGTATCCCTAAGTGCGTCACACTGGTGCTGTATCCCTAAGTGCGTCACACTGGTGCTGTATCCCTAAGTGTATCACACTGGTGCTGTATCCCTAAGTGTATCACACTGGTGCTGTATCCCTAAGTGCGTCACACTGGTGCTGTATCCCTAAGTGCGTCATACTGGTGCTGTGACCCCTAAGTGCGTCATACTGGTGCTGTGATCCTAAGTGCGTCACACTGGTACTGTATCCCTAAGTGCGTCACACTGGTGCTGTATCCCTAATTGCGTCACACCGGTGCTGTATCCCTAAGTGCGTCACACCGGTGCTGTATCCCTAAGTGTATCACACTGGTGCTGTATCCCTAAGTGTATCACACTGGTGCTGTATCCCTAAGTGCATCACACTGGTGCTGTATCCCTAAGTGCGTCACACTGGTGCTGTATCCCTAAGTGTGTCACACTGGTGCTGTATCTCTAAGTGCGTCACACTGGTGCTGTATCCCTAAGTGCGTCACACTGGTGCTGTGACCCTAAGTGTATCACACTGGTGCTGTATCCCTAAGTGTGTCACACTGGTGCTGTATCCCTAAGTGTATCACACTGGTACTGTATCCCTAAGTGCGTCACACTGGTGCTGTATCCCTAAGTGCGTCACACTGGTGCTGTATCCCTAAGTGCGTCACACTGGTGCTGTGACCCTAAGTGTATCACACTGGTGCTGTATCCATAAGTGTGTCACACTGGTGCTGTATCCCTAAGTGTGTCACACTGGTGCTGTATCCCTAAGTGTGTCACACTGGTGCTGTCTCCCTAAGTGTGTCACACTGGTGCTGTATCCCTAAGCGTATCACACTGGTGCTGTATCCCTAAGCGCGTCACACTGGTGCTGTATCCCTAAGTGCGTCACACTGGTGCTGTATCCCTAAGTGTGTCACACTGGTGCTGTATCCCTAAGTGTATCGCACTGGTGCTGTATCCCTAAGTGTGTTGCACTGGTGCTGTATCCCTAAGTGCGTCACACTGGTGCTGTATCCCCTAAGTGCGTCACACTGGTGCTGTATCCCTAAGTGCGTCACACTGGTGCTGTATCCCTAAGTGCGTCACACTGGTGCTGTATCCCTAAGTGTGTCACACTGGTGCTGTATCCCTAAGTGTATCACACTGGTGCTGTATCCCTAAGTGTATCACACTGGTGCTGTATCCCTAAGTGTGTCACACTGGTGCTGTATCCCTAAGTGTATCACACTGGTACTGTATCCCTAAGTGCGTCACACTGGTGCTGTATCCCTAAGTGCGTCACACTGGTGCTGTATCCCTAAGTGCGTCACACTGGTGCTGTGACCCTAAGTGTATCACACTGGTGCTGTATCCATAAGTGTGTCACACTGGTGCTGTATCCCTAAGTGTGTCACACTGGTGCTGTATCCCTAAGTGTGTCACACTGGTGCTGTATCCCTAAGTGTGTCACACTGGTGCTGTATCTCTAAGTTTTCCACACTGGTGCTGTCTCCCTAAGTGTGTCACACTGGTGCTGTATCCCTAAGCGTGTCACACTGGTGCTGTATCCCTAAGCGCGTCACACTGGTGCTGTATCCCTAAGCGCGTCACACTGGTGCTGTATCCCTAAGTGCGTCACACTGGTGCTGTATCCCTAAGTGCGTCACACTGGTGCTGTATCCCTAAGTGTATCACACTGGTGCTGTATCCCCTAAGTGCGTCACACTGGTGCTGTATCCCTAAGTGCGTCACACTGGTGCTGTATCCCTAAGTGCGTCACACTGGTGCTGTATCCCTAAGTGCGTCACACTGGTGCTGTATCCCTAAGTGCGTCACACTGGTGCTGTATCCCTAAGTGCGTCACACTGGTGCTGTATCCCTAAGTGCGTCACACTGGTGCTGTATCCCTAAGTGTATCACACTGGTGCTGTATCCCTAAGTGTATCACACTGGTGCTGTATCCCTAAGTGTATCACACTGGTGCTGTATCCCCTAAGTGTATCACACTGGTGCTGTATCCCTAAATGTGTCACACTGGTGCTGTATCCCTAAGTGCGTCACACTGGTGCTGTATCCCTAAGTGCGTCACACTGGTGCTGTATCCCTAAGTGCGTCACACTGGTGCTGTATCCCTAAGTGCGTCACACTGGTGCTGTATCCCTAAGTGCGTCACACTGGTGCTGTATCCCTAAGTGCATCACACTGGTGCTGTATCCCTAAGTGTATCACACTGGTGCTGTATCCCTAAGTGTATCACACTGGTGCTGTATCCCCTAAGTGTATCACACTGGTGCTGTATCCCTAAATGTGTCACACTGGTGCTGTATCCCTAAGTGCGTCACACTGGTGCTGTATCCCTAAGTGTATCACACTGGTGCTGTATCCCTAAGTGTATCACACTGGTGCTGTATCCCTAAGTGTATCACACTGGTGCTGTATCCCTAAGTGTATCACACTGGTGCTGTATCCCTAAGTGTATCACACTGGTGCTGTATCCCTAAGTGCGTCACACTGGTGCTGTATCCCTAAGTGCGTCATACTGGTGCTGTGACCCCTAAGTGCGTCATACTGGTGCTGTGACCCTATGTGCGTCACACTGGTGCTGTAACCCTAAGTGTGTCACACTGGTGCTGTATCCCTAAGTGTGTCACACTGGTGCTGTATCCCTAAGTGTGTCACACTGGTGCTGTATCCCTAAGTGTATCACACTGGTGCTGTATCCCTAAGTGTATCACCCTGGTGCTGTATCCCTAAGTGTGTCACACTGGTGCTGTATCCCTAAGTGTATCACCCTGGTGCTGTGACCAGGGCTGTCTTAACAGCAGTGTAGGCCCCCTACCCATCCTCCAGTGGTAGGGGTGGGGGGTGCTATCAGCGGCAGCTTTGATGTCCCGCGGGCAGTAGGGGAGTTCTATCTTCCGCTCAGCATGTAGGACCCGGAACAGTAATTTCTGCTAATTACTCCTTTACTGCACAGATGGGGCTAAACTGTATAAGGGGGCATTGGGCTGAATGAAGAAGCCCTGGTACATGACTTTTAGGGTGGTAGGGGGTGTTTAATACGTAGGGGAGCGGTGGATAGTGGAGTGGGCTTAATATTTATAATTTTCTGGTGGGAGGGCAGCTTGCTTGACTGCAGATATCTCCAGTTCCTGAAAATATATTTCTTAGCTTTGATTGGGATAAAAAACTAGAGAGTCCCACTTTTCACAAGGTACTGGGGAATTAGGGCTCAGAGTTCAGGAGCCAGAGCAATTCACCAATGAAAACCTAAAACTGCATATTAGGCGTGTGGAGCTGGAGCAGGGAGCAGCTGCTTGAAGGCTGATATTTCCAGTTCTGGGCATAGCAGAGACAAGCTGCCAGTGTCCACCAAAATGAGAGAGTCGCAGCTTTTGGATTGTACCCTCGGAAAAACTCTAAGTCAGACAGAACCCGAGATATCTGGCTGGGAAGAACAATTAACAGGCTTGGATGGGGACCACTACTTTGAAGTCGGAAATCTCCGGTTCCCCATGGCCGATTTAAAAAATTCTGGTACCCCTGGAAAGAGGGGACCGTCAGCTATCAGCCTAGGGCCCTTATACTCCTGGGGCCCTTGGGCAAGAGCCCATTGAGCCCATACGGAAAGACGGCCCGGGCTGTGACCCTAAGTGTGTTACACTGGTGCTGTATCTCTGAATTTGCCACACTGGTGCTGTATCCCTAAGTGTGTAATACTGGTGCTGTGACCCTAAGTGTGTCATACTGGTGCTGTGACCCTAAGTGTGTCACACTGGTGCTGTGACACTAAGTGTGTTACACTGGTGCTGTATCCCTAAGTGTGTCACACTGGTGCTGTGACACTAAGTGTGTTACACTGGTGCTGTATCCCTAAGTGTGTCATACTGGTGCTGTGACCCTATGTGCGTCACACTGGTGCTGTGACCCTAAGTGCTTCACACTGGTGCTGTATCCCTAAGTGCATCACACTGGTGCTGTGACCCTAAGTGTGTTACACTGGTGCTGTATCTCTAAGTTTGCCACACTGGTGCTGTATCCCTAAGTGTGTCACACTGGTGCTGTATCCCTAAGTGTGTCACACTGGTGCTGTATCCCTAAGTGTGTCACACTGGTGCTGTATCCCTAAGTGTGTCACACTGGTGCTGTATCCCTAAGTGTGTCACACTGGTGCTGTATCCCTAAGTGTATCACACTGGTGCTGTATCCCTAAGTGTATCACACTGGTGCTGTATCCCTAAGTGTGTCACACTGGTGCTGTAACCCTAAGTGTATCACACTGGTGCTGTATCCCTAAGTGTGTCACACTGGTGCTGTATCCCTAAGTGTATCACACTGGTGCTGTATCCCTAAGTGTGTCACACTATTGCTGTATCCCTAAGTGTGTCACACTGGTGCTGTATCCCTAAGTGCGTCACACTGGTGCTGTATCCCTAAGTGTATCACACTGGTGCTGTATCCCTAAGTGTGTTACACTGGTGCTGTATCCCTAAGTGTGTCACACTGGTGCTGTATCCCTAAGTGTATCACACTGGTGCTGTATCCCTAAGTGTGTCACACTGGTGCTGTATCCCTAAGTGTGTCACACTGGTGCTGTAACCCTAAGTGTATCACACTGGTGCTGTATCCCTAAGTGTATCACACTGGTGCTGTATCCCTAAGTGTATCACACTGGTGCTGTATCCCTAAGTGCGTCACACTGGTGCTGTATCCCTAAGTGCGTCATACTGGTGCTGTGACCCTAAGTGTGTCACACTGGTGCTGTGACCCTAAGTGTGTTACACTGGTGCTGTATCCCTAAGTTTGCCACACTGGTGCTGTATCCCTAAGTGTATCACCCTGGCGCTGTATCCCTAAGTGTATCACACTGGTGCTGTATCCCTAAGTGTATCACCCTGGTGCTGTATCCCTAAGTGCATCATACTGGTGCTGTATCCCTAAGTGTATCACACTGGTGCTGTATCCCTAAGTGTGTCACACTGGTGCTGTGACCCTAAGTGTATCACACTGGTGCTGTATCCCTAAGTGCGTCACACTGGTGCTTTATCCCTAAGTGCGTCACACTGGTGCTGTATCCCTAAGTGTATCACACTGGTGCTGTGACCCCTAAGTGCGTCATACTGGTGCTGTGGCCCTAAGTGTATCACCCTGGTGCTGTATCCCTAAGTGCATCATACTGGTGCTGTATCCCTAAGTGTATCACACTGGTGCTGTATCCCTAAGTGTATCACACTGGTGCTGTATCTCTAAGTTTGCCACACTGGTGCTGTGACCCTAAGTGTGTCACACTGGTGCTGTATCCCTAAGTGTATCACCCTGGTGCTGTATCCCTAAGTGTGTTACACTGGTGCTGTATCCCTAAGTGTGTTACACTGGTGCTGTATCTCTAAGTTTGCCACACTGGTGCTGTATCCCTAAGTGTGTCATACTGGTGCTGTGACCCTAAGTGCGTCACACTGGTGCTGTGACCCTAAGTGTGTCACACTGGTGCTGTATCCCTAAGTGTATCACACTGGTGCTGTATCCCTAAGTGTATCACCCTGGTGCTGTATCCCTAAGTGCGTCACACTGGTGCTAAGTATTAACCCTTGGTGTACCTGCACAATAATGTTATATTTTTTTGTCACTGCCCGCAGAGCAGCTGCAGCCCAGAGCTCCTAATATAGGGATTCATTAACCATTGGTGCACACTGATGTTTTATTTGTCGCTGCCCGCAGTGCAGCCCAGAGCTCCTAATATATAATACAAGGACAGCATTAACCATTGTTACACACTGGTGCTTTTTGTCACTGACTACATTGCAGCCCTGAGCTCCTAATACAGGGCAGCATTAACCCTTTATTGGTGCTCAGTGCACGCTGGTACCTGCAAAAGATTTTGTTGAAATTGCTGTCATTTGTGAAAATACAGAATAAAAGGTTATTTTCTTTTTTGTACAACGTGTGTGTGTGTGTGTGTGTAATAAAGTAGGTGCCGTGCCACTGCATTAATTGCTTCAACTGGGCAAAGGTTTGCTGGGCCGAATATTTTACCCATTTTCACCCCCTTAACCCTTTCAGTGGTGGTATGCCCTGATATATCCAGGGTAGCCAGCGCTGGCAGCCTGGGAGATTTCCGGGCATGCTACGGACTGATTTCCCGGGAACAGCTGTGCAGCGTGACGTCGGCCGGGAATCAGCATAAGCTATTATGGAGTTAAGCCCCCCCCCCCAGATTCCTATTGGCCGAGGGACATGCTTAACTGTATACTAGCTTATGCTGATTCCCGGGCGCCGTGCACACTGCATGGCTGTCTCTGGAGAATTGGCCACTAATTAGGACTCGCCCCTCTTCACCTCCCCACCGGCACTTTAACCCCTGCATCCCGGGAACTAAAAACAAGCACAAATCTCTGAAACAAAGCAAGCAAATATAATTCTGCACATCTACAAACCAAGACCTTTAATATGGTATATGATGTGCCCTGCTCACACAACGGCATCATAGAAATATGTCAGTCATAGAAGTCGCCTCCTGCTATTGATACATAGACAAGCACTGTGAGTCCGCAGTGTGATGTCATTTGTGAAGGGGGCAGGGGTGACGGGAAAAAGTGGACACAGTTTGACTTACACCGGATGTGATCTCAGGGTATTACTGCCCCCTGCTGCTAATATGAGTTTCAGCCTCCAGACCACTGGATAACAGACCATGCAGTTGTGAGGGACATTAGCCAGCAATCCGCTCCAATATCAGAGCTGACAAAATAATGACCTTTAATAAATGACACTGTCTCTTTACTTCCACTTTCAGCAGCTCCAGATAAACGAATTCCATTTAATCATTGTGCAAGTGCAGGGGAAATATTTCCACATTGCAGTCATCAGAGCTTCCGTCATGTCTTCTCTAGAAGAAACTTGTATTATTCCTTATATCGGGGTAAAAATAGGAGAGGAACTGACAAAGTGACTGAGGTGTAACCCTCCTGGCTGGGCAATAGGACAGCTCTCTATACTGTGCTCACTTACATGCTACTGTATGTACAACTATACACTGACAAGTTACCAGACTGAGGATATAGGAATATAAATATATTTATTATGCATCTGATTAATGAAAGTTAGTATATGTGCACACTTTACTAGGTCGGTAATCCACTTATGTACACATAGTGGCCGGTGCTGGAGAAAGTACTAGAAGCTGCCAGTGCTCCCGTCAGCTGCAATCAGCTGGCATTGGGGGCTTTGGCTGCTAGTCACCAACCTTCTCCTGCGTTATTAATGTGAGCCTAGAGCGGGAAAAGGAGGGGGTCTCGTGCAGTATCGGACTGGGGCATGAAGGCCCACCGGGGGAATGCAGTGGTTGGAGCCCACGTTTAGGGGCGCGGCTAGTTTTCAGAGGGGGCGTGGTCATCCACCACAGAGACTTGGATAACTATTAGAGAGCGCATGGTCTGGTCCCTTGATAAATATATATAGCAAATACTGCTAGAGCACGCAGGATAATGTATCAGATCGATAATAGCAATGCACTGTACAGAGGGGGTCATTCCAAGTTGTTCACTAGCTGCATTCGTTCGCTGTGCAGCAATCAGGCTAAAAATCGGCACTTCGGCGCATGCGCGGCGTACTATTACAACGAACGATGTACTTTTACACAGGGTCTAGCGACGCTTTTCAGTCGCACTGCTGGCTGCAGAGTGATTGACAGGAAGTGGGCGTTTCTGGGTGTCAACTGACTGTTTTCAGGGAGTGATCGGAAAAACGCAGGCGTGCCAGGAAAAACGCAGGGCGTGGCTGGGTGAACGCAGGGCGTGTTCATGACGTCAAAACAGTAACTGAATAGTCTGAAATGATCGCAAGCGGTTAGTAGGTCTGGAGCTACTCTGAAACTGCACAAAATTATTTTGTAGCCGCTCTGCGATCCTTTCGTTCCCACTTCTGCTAAGCTAAAATACACTCCCAGTGGGCGGCGGCCTAGCGTGTGCAAAGCTGCTAAAAGCAGCTAACGAGCGAACAACTCGGAATGAGGGCCTCAGAGCTAAAGTTTCCTTTTTGCCCCCCCACACACACACACACCCGCAAGAGAAACATAGTGCGAAGGCGCGCAAAAAAAATATAGAAGAAGAAGCATGGCTTCATATGGAAGGGGCATCGCCACAGTTATGCCACCTGTAGTTATGGACCCAGTAGTTGTGCCCCCTGTAGCTGTGCCCGGAGTAGTTGTGCCCCCAGTGGTTGTGCCAGCGGTAGATTTGCCCCCTGTAGTTGTGCCCTCAGTAGAGTTGGCACCTGTAGTTGTGCCCCTGTAGATTTGCCCCCAGTAGTAGTGCCCCCTGTAGATTTGCCCACAGTAGTAGTGCCCCCTGTAGATTTGCCCACAGTAGTTGTGCCCCCCTGTATATTTGCTCCCCAGTAGTTTTGCCCCCCCTGTATATTTGCCCCCAGTAGTTGTGCCCCCAGTAGATTTGCCCACAGTAGTAGTGCCCCCTGTAGATTTGCCCACAGTAGTAGTGCCCCCTGTAGATTTGCCCACAGTAGTTGTGCCCCCTGTAGATTTGCCCCCCTGTATATTTGCCCCCCCTGTATATTTGCCCACAGTAGTTGTGCCCACAGTAGTAGTGCCCACAGTAGATTTGCCCACAGTAGATTTGCCCACAGTAGATTTGCCCACAGTAGATTTGCCCACAGTAGTAGTGCCCCCTGTAGATTTGCCCACAGTAGTTGTGCCCCCTGCAGATTTGCCCACAGTAGTTGTGCCCCCTGTAGATTTGTCCCCCTGTAGATTTTCCCACAGTAGTTGTGCCCCCCTGTATATTTGCTCCCCAGTAGTTTTGCCCCCCCTGTATATTTGCCCCCAGTAGTTGTGCCCCCAGTAGATTTGCCCACAGTAGTTGTGCCCCCCTGTATATTTGCCCCCTGTAGTAGTGCCCCCTGTCTATTTGCTCCCCAGTAGTTTTGCCCCCCCCTGTATATTTGCCCACAGTAGTAGTGCCCCCTGGTAGCGCCGCTTACACACAAAGAAAAGCAACAAAAAAAACAATACTCACCTGCCCCGCTCCTGCTTGACATTGCTGCTGCTCCGTCTCCGCAGTCCTGTCCCGTCTGGCTGCGGCGCGTCTCCACCCGTCGGGCGTCTGACGTCATGATGTCAGCCGCCCGTGCATCACAAAGCACGGAGCACGGAGCACGGAGCAGGGGAGGGTGGTAGAAAACCAACGCTGCTCCGGCTCGCAGCTGTCTGTGACTGACAGCTGCGAGCTCCGTGCGGCCAGACGGAGGTCCCGGTGGAGTTGAGCTGCGGCGCCCTTTACGGTCTTGGGTGCCTGGAGCTCGAGCTCCACCGGAACCTCCCTCCCTACGCCCCTGGGTACAATGTACACAGGGAATGCAGCACTGCTTATTAATGGAGCAGCTCCAGTATATGGAGGCTGAGAGCTATACTGCGTGCAATAAGCTTCGCTCTCCAGTACGTTCATGTAGTGGTTCCGCTGACATTAGGAAACGGGACAGTGATACATGTATCCTAACGCTCAATGGCTTATATCATATTAATATACTCTGCAGCAGCGTACACTATATACTCTACAGCAACATACAGTGTATACTCTACAGCAGCATATAAACTAAATCAGTTACATAGTTAGTGAGGTTGAAAAGAGGCAAAATGCCCATCAGGTTCAGCCTGTATTCTGCGTTAATCTGTTCATATTATAAATAATACACCTGCTGAAGTAATGGTTTAGTACCAATTGACAACAATGATTGTTACTACTCCCAGATTAATGTCAATATGTTAAAAGCTATAGCCCTGGATACATTTTCCAGTTAGAAATTTGTCCAGTCCATTCTTAAATGCATTTACAGAGTCCGCCATTATTACCCTCTCCAGCAGGGAGTTCCAAATCTTTATTGCCCTTACCGTGAAGAACCCTTTCCTACATTGTGTATGGAATTTTCTCTCCTCCAGCCTCAGTGAGTGCCCACGCGTCCTATACAGAGTTCTATTTATAACAAATCCCCTGCTAACTCCTTGTAATTACCCTTTACATATTTGAAGATATTAATAATGTCTCCTCTTAGACGCCTCTTTTCTAGTGTATACATATGTAACCTAGTAATCCTTTCCTCATACTCCAGAGTCTCTAACCCTTTAATCAATTTAGTAGCTCTTCTTTGTACTCTATAGTTCCACGATATCTTTTTTATAATATGGTGCCCAGAACTGAACACAATATTCCAGGTGCGGACGTACCAATGATTTGTACAGCGGCAGGATTACATCAGAGTCCCTTGTCTCAATGCCCCGCTTTATGCATGCAAGCACTTTACTTGCCTTCGTTGCTGCATTTTGATATTGTGTACGGTTATTAAGCCTATTATCTATGAGCACACCCAATTCTTTTTCCAGTACTGTTACCCTATATTTTCCCCATCTAGAGTGTAGGATGAAAGTGTGTTTTTTGTCCCATAATGCATAAAACTTTGCATTTTTCTATATTGAACCTCCTTCTCCATTTATACGCCCAGGATTCAAGTTTAAATAAGTAATTCTGTAGAGACTCCACATCGATTTCTGAATTAATCACATTACACAGTTTAGTATCACATGTAAGGGGCCCCAACGTGCACCAACGACAGTACCGCAGTAGCTGAGACTACATGTAAAGGCCCCAACGACAGTACCGCAGTAGCTGAGACTACATGTAAGGGGCCCCAACGACAGTACCGCAGTAACCGAGACTACATGTAAAGGCCCCAATGACAGTACCGCAGTAGCTGAGACTACATGTAAAGGCCCCAACGTGCACCAACGACAGTACCGCAGTAGCTGAGACTACATGTAAAGGCCCCAATGACAGTACCGCAGTAGCTGAGACTACATGTAAAGGCCCCAACGTGCACCAACGACAGTACCGCAGTAGCTGAGACTACATGTAAAGGCCCCAACGTGCGCCAATGACAGTACCGCAGTAGCTGAGACTACATGTAAAGGCCCCAACGTGCACCAACGACAGTACCGCAGTAGCTGAGACTACATGTAAAGGCCCCAACGACAGTACCGCAGTAGCTGAGACTACATGTAAAGGCCCCAACGTGCACCAACGACAGTAGAGCAGTAGCTGAGACTACATGTAAAGGCCCCAACGTGCACCAACGACAGTACCGCAGTAGCTGAGACTACATGTAAAGGCCCCAACGACAGTACCGCAGTAGCTGAGACTACATGTAAAGGCCCCAACATGCACCAACGACAGTACCGCAGTAGCTGAGACTACATGTAAAGGCCCCAACGTGCACCAAAGACAGTACCGCAGTAGCTGAGACTACATGTAAAGGCCCCAACGTGCACCAAAGACAGTACCGCAGTAGCTGAGACTACATGTAAAGGCCCCAACGTGCACCAATGACAGTACCGCAGTAGCTGAGACTACATGTAAAGGCCCCAACGTGCACCAACGACAGTACCGCAGTAGCTGAGACTACATGTAAAGGCCCCAACGTGCACCAACGACAGTACCGCAGTAGCTGAGACTACATGTAAAGGCCCCAACGTGCACCAACGACAGTACCGCAGTAGCTGAGACTACATGTAAAGGCCCCAACGTGCACCAACGACAGTACCGCAGTAGCTGAGACTACATGTAAAAGGCCCCAACGACAGTACCGCAGTAGCTGAGACTACATGTAAAGGCCCCAACGTGCACCAAAGACAGTACCGCAGTAGCTGAGACTACATGTAAAGGCCCCCAACGACAGTACCGCAGTAGCTGAGACTACATGTAAAGGCCCCAACGACAGTACCGCAGTAGCTGAGACTACATGTAAAGGCCCCAACGACAGTACCGCAGTAGCTGAGACTACATGTAAAGGCCCCAACGACAGTACCGCAGTAGCTGAGACTACATGTAAAGGCCCCAACGTGCACCAACGACAGTACCGCAGTAGCTGAGACTACATGTAAAGGCCCCAACGACAGTACCGCAGTAGCTGAGACTACATGTAAAGGCCCCAACGTGCACCAACGACAGTACCGCAGTAGCGGAGACTACATGTAAAGGCCCCAACGTCCACCAACGACAGTACCGCAGTAGCGGAGACTACATGTAAAGGCCCCAACGTGCACCAATGACCGTACCGCAGTAGCGGAGACAACATGTAAAGGCCCCAACGACAGTACCGCAGTAGCTGAGACTACATGTAAAGGCCCCAACGTCCACCAACGACAGTACCGCAGTAGCGGAGACTACATGTAAAGGCCCCAATGACAGTACCGCAGTAGCTGAGACTACATGTAAAGGCCCCAATGACAGTACCGCAGTAGCGGAGACTACATGTAAAGGCCCCAACGACAGTACCGCAGTAGCTGAGACTACATGTAAAGGCCCCAACGTGCACCAACGACAGTACCGCAGTAGCTGAGACTACATGTAAAGGCCCCAACGTGCACCAACGACAGTACCGCAGTAGCGGAGACTACATGTAAAGGCCCCAACGTGCACCAACGACAGTACCGCAGTAGCGGAGACTACATGTAAAGGCCCCAACGTGCAGCAACGACAGTACCGCAGTAGCTGAGACTACATGTAAAGGCCCCAACGTGCACCAACGACAGTACTGCAGTAGCTGAGACTACATGTAAAGGCCCCAACGACAGTAACGCAGTAGCCGAGACTACATGTAAATGCCCCAACGTGCACCAACGACAGTACTGCAGTAGCTGAGACTACATGTAAATGCCCCAACGACAGTACTGCAGTAGCTGAGACTACATGTAAAGACCCCAACGTGCACCAATGACAGTACCGCAGTAGCTGAGACTACATGTAAAGGCCGCAACGTGCACCAACGACAGTACCGCAGTAGCTGAGACAACATGTAAAGGCGCCAATGACAGTACCGCAGTAGCTGAGACTACATGTAAAGGCCCTAACGTGCACCGACAGTACCGCAGTAGCTGAGACTACATGTAAAGGCCCCAATGACAGTACCGCAGTAGCTGAGACTACATGTAAAGGCCCTAACGTGCACCAACGACAGTACCGCAGTAGCTGAGACTACATGTAAAGGCCCCAATGACAGTACCGCAGTAGCTGAGACTACATGTAAAGGCCCCAATGACAGTACCGCAGTAGCGGAGACTACATGTAAAGGCCCCAATGACAGTACCGCAGTAGCTGAGACTACATGTAAAGGCCCCAACGTGCACCAATGACAGTACCGCAGTAGCTGAGACTACATGTAAAGGCCCCAACATGCACCAACGACAGTACCGCAGTAGCTGAGACTACATGTAAAGGCCCCAACGACAGTACCGCAGTAGCTGAGACTACATGTAAAGGCCCCAACGACAGTACCGCAGTAGCTGAGACTACATGTAAAGGCCCCAACGACAGTACCGCAGTAGCTGAGACTACATGTAAAGGCCCCAACGTGCACCAACGACAGTACCGCAGTAGCTAAGACTACATGTAAAGGCCCCAACGACAGTACCGCAGTAGCTGAGACTACATGTAAAGGCCCCAACATGCACCAACGACAGTACCGCAGTAGCTGAGACTACATGTAAAGGCCCCAACGTGCACCAACGACAGTACCGCAGTAGCGGAGACTACATGTAAAGGCCCCAACGTCCACCAACGACAGTACCGCAGTAGCGGAGACTACATGTAAAGGCCCCAACGACAGTACCGCAGTAGCTGAGACTACATGTAAAGGCCCCAACGACAGTACCGCAGTAGCTGAGACTACATGTAAAGGCCCCAACGTGCACCAATGACAGTACCGCAGTAGCTGAGACTACATGTAAAGGCCCCAACGTGCACCAATGACAGTACCGCAGTAGCTGAGACTACATGTAAAGGCCCCAACGTGCACCAACGACAGTAGAGCAGTAGCTGAGACTACATGTAAAGGCCCCAATGTGCACCAACGACAGTACCGCAGTAGCTGAGACTACATGTAAAGGCCCCAACGTGCACCAAAGACAGTACCGCAGTAGCTGAGACTATATGTAAAGGCCCCAACGTGCACCAACGACAGTACCGCAGTAGCTGAGACTACATGTAAAGGCCCCAACGACAGTACCGCAGTAGCTGAGACTACATGTAAAGGCCCCAACGTGCACCAACGACAGTACTGCAGTAGCTGAGACTACATGTAAAGGCCCCAACGACAGTACTGCAGTAGCTGAAACTACATGTAAAGGCCCCAATGACAGTACCGCAGTAGCTGAAACTACATGTAAAGGCCCCAACGTGCACCAAAGACAGTACCGCAGTAGCTGAGACTACATGTAAAGGCCCCAACGTGCACCAAAGACAGTACCGCAGTAGCTGAGACTACATGTAAAGGCCCCAACGTGCACCAATGACAGTACCGCAGTAGCTGAGACTACATGTAAAGGCCCCAACGTGCACCAACGACAGTACCGCAGTAGCTGAGACTACATGTAAAGGCCCCAACGTGCACCAAAGACAGTACCGCAGTAGCTGAGACTACATGTAAAGGCCCCAACGTGCACCAATGACAGTACCGCAGTAGCTGAGACTACATGTAAAGGCCCCAACGTGCACCAACGACAGTACCGCAGTAGCTGAGACTACATGTAAAGGCCCCAAAGTGCACCAATGACAGTACCGCAGTAGCTGAGACTACATGTAAAGGCCCCAACGTGCACCAACGACAGTACCGCAGTAGCCGAGACTACATGTAAAGGCCCCAACGACAGTACCGCAGTAGCAGAGACTACATGTAAAGGCCCCAACGACAGTACCGCAGTAGCTGAGACTACATGTAAAGGCCCCAACGTGCACAAACGACAGTACCGCAGTAGCTGAGACTACATGTAAAGGCCCCAACGTGCACCAACGACAGTACCGCAGTAGCTGAGACTACATGTAAAGGCCCCAACGTGCACCAATGACAGTACCGCAGTAGCCGAGACTACATGTAAAGGCCCCAACGACAATACCGCAGTAGCTGAGACTACATGTAAAGGCCCCAATGACAGTACCGCAGTAGCTGAGACTACATGTAAAGGCCCCAACGTGCACCAACGACAGTACCGCAGTAGCGGAGACTACATGTAAAGGCCCCAACGACAGTACCGCAGTAGCTGAGACTACATGTAAAGGCCCCAACGACAGTACCGCAGTAGCTGAGACTACATGTAAAGGCCCCAACATGCACCAATGACAGTACCGCAGTAGCTGAGACTACATGTAAAGGCCCCAACGTGCACCAACGACAGTACCGCAGTAGCTGAGACTACATGTAAAGGCCCCAACGACAGTACCGCAGTAGCTGAGACTACATGTAAAGGCCCCAACGGCAGTACCGCAGTAGCTGAGACTACATGTAAAGGCCCCAACGTGCACCAATGACAGTACCGCAGTAGCTGAGACTACATGTAAAGGCCCCAATGTGCACCAATGACAGTACTGCAGTAGCTGAGACTACATGTAAAGGCCCCAACAACAGTACTGCAGTAGCTGAGACTACATGTAAAGGCCCCAACGACAGTACCGCAGTAGCTGAGACTACATGTAAAGGCCCCAACGTGCACCAACGACAGTACCGCAGTAGCTGAAACACCATGTAAAGGCCCCAACAACAGTACCGCAGTAGCTGAGACTACATGTAAAGGCCCCAATGACAGTATCGCAGTAGCTGAAACTACATGTAAAGGCCCCAATGACAGTACCGCAGTAGCTGAGACTACATGTAAAGGCCCCAACGTGCACCAAATACAGTACCGCAGTAGCTGAGACTACATGTAAAGGCCCCAACATGCACCAATGACAGTACCGCAGTAGCTGAGACTACATGTAAAGGCCCCAACGTGCACCAACGACAGTACCGCAGTAGCTGAGACTACATGTAAAGGCCCCAACGTGCACCAACGACAGTACTGCAGTAGCTGAGACTACATGTAAAGGCCCCAACGACAGTACCGCAGTAGCTGAGACTACATGTAAAGGCCCCAACGTGCACCAACGACAGTACTGCAGTAGCTGAGACTACATGTAAAGGCCCCAGAGACAAGACCGCAGTAGCTGAGACTACATGTAAAGGCCCCAACGTGCACCAAAGACAGTACCGCAGTAGCTGAGACTACATGTAAAGGCCCCAATGACAGTACCGCAGTAGCTGATACTATATGTAAAGGCCCCAACGTGCACCAACGACAGTACTGCAGTAGCTGAGACTACATGTAAAGGCCCCAACGACAGTACCGCAGTAGCTGAGACTACATGTAAAGGCCCTAACGTGCACCAACGACAGTACTGCAGTAGCTGAGACTACATGTAAAGGCCCCAACGACAGTACTGCAGTAGCTGAAACTACATGTAAAGGCCCCAATGACAGTACCGCAGTAGCTGAAACTACATGTAAAGGCCCCAACGTGCACCAAAGACAGTACCGCAGTAGCTGAGACTACATGTAAAGGCCCCAACGTGCACCAAAGACAGTACCGCAGTAGCTGAGACTACATGTAAAGGCCCCAACGTGCACCACAGACAGTACCGCAGTAGCTGAGACTACATGTAAAGGCCCCAACGTGCACCAAAGACAGTACCGCAGTAGCTGAGACTACATGTAAAGGCCCCAACGTGCACCAAAGACAGTACCGCAGTAGCTGAGACTACATGTAAAGGCCCCAACGTGCACCAATGACAGTACCGCAGTAGCTGAGACTACATGTAAAGGCCCCAACGTGCACCAATGACAGTACCGCAGTAGCTGAGACTACATGTAAAGGCCCCAACGAGAGTACCGCAGTAGCTGAGACTACATGTAAAGGCCCCAACGACAATACCGCAGTAGCTGAGACTACATGTAAAGGCCCCAATGACAGTATCGCAGTAGCTGAAACTACATGTAAAGGCCCCAATGACAGTACCGCAGTAGCTGAGACTACATGTAAAGGCCCCAACGTGCACCAAATACAGTACCGCAGTAGCTGAGACTACATGTAAAGGCCCCAACATGCACCAATGACAGTACCGCAGTAGCTGAGACTACATGTAAAGGCCCCAACGTGCACCAACGACAGTACCGCAGTAGCTGAGACTACATGTAAAGGCCCCAACGTGCACCAACGACAGTACTGCAGTAGCTGAGACTACATGTAAAGGCCCCAACGACAGTACCGCAGTAGCTGAGACTACATGTAAAGGCCCCAACGTGCACCAACGACAGTACTGCAGTAGCTGAGACTACATGTAAAGGCCCCAGAGACAAGACCGCAGTAGCTGAGACTACATGTAAAGGCCCCAACGTGCACCAAAGACAGTACCGCAGTAGCTGAGACTACATGTAAAGGCCCCAATGACAGTACCGCAGTAGCTGAGACTACATGTAAAGGCCCCAACGTGCACCAACGACAGTACCGCAGTAGCTGAGACTACATGTAAAGGCCCCAACGTGCACCAACGACAGTACTGCAGTAGCTGAGACTACATGTAAAGGCCCCAACGACAGTACCGCAGTAGCTGAGACTACATGTAAAGGCCCTAACGTGCACCAACGACAGTACTGCAGTAGCTGAGACTACATGTAAAGGCCCCAACGACAGTACTGCAGTAGCTGAAACTACATGTAAAGGCCCCAATGACAGTACCGCAGTAGCTGAAACTACATGTAAAGGCCCCAACGTGCACCAAAGACAGTACCGCAGTAGCTGAGACTACATGTAAAGGCCCCAACGTGCACCAAAGACAGTACCGCAGTAGCTGAGACTACATGTAAAGGCCCCAACGTGCACCAAAGACAGTACCGCAGTAGCTGAGACTACATGTAAAGGCCCCAACGTGCACCAAAGACAGTACCGCAGTAGCTGAGACTACATGTAAAGGCCCCAACGTGCACCAAAGACAGTACCGCAGTAGCTGAGACTACATGTAAAGGCCCCAACGTGCACCAATGACAGTACCGCAGTAGCTGAGACTACATGTAAAGGCCCCAACGTGCACCAAAGACAGTACCGCAGTAGCTGAGACTACATGTAAAGGCCCCAACGTGCACCAATGACAGTACCGCAGTAGCTGAGACTACATGTAAAGGCCCCAACGTGCACCAACGAGAGTACCGCAGTAGCTGAGACTACATGTAAAGGCCCCAACGACAATACCGCAGTAGCTGAGACTACATGTAAAGGCCCCAATGACAGTACCGCAGTAGCTGAGACTACATGTAAAGGCCCCAACGTGCACCAACGACAGTACCGCAGTAGCTGAGACTACATGTAAAGGCCCCAACGACAGTACCGCAGTAGCTGAGACTACATGTAAAGGCCCTAACGTGCACCAACGACAGTACTGCAGTAGCTGAGACTACATGTAAAGGCCCCAACGACAGTACTGCAGTAGCTGAAACTACATGTAAAGGCCCCAATGACAGTACCGCAGTAGCTGAAACTACATGTAAAGGCCCCAACGTGCACCAAAGACAGTACCGCAGTAGCTGAGACTACATGTAAAGGCCCCAACGTGCACCAAAGACAGTACCGCAGTAGCTGAGACTACATGTAAAGGCCCCAACGTGCACCAAAGACAGTACCGCAGTAGCTGAGACTACATGTAAAGGCCCCAATGACAGTACCGCAGTAGCTGAAACTACATGTAAAGGCCCCAATGACAGTACCGCAGTAGCTGAGACTACATGTAAAGGCCCCAACGTGCACCAAAGACAGTACCGCAGTAGCTGAGACTACATGTAAAGGCCCCAACATGCACCAATGACAGTACCGCAGTAGCTGAGACTACATGTAAAGGCCCCAACGTGCACCAACGACAGTACCGCAGTAGCTGAGACTACATGTAAAGGCCCCAACGACAGTACCGCAGTAGCTGAGACTACATGTAAAGGCCCCAATGACAGTACCGCAGTAGCTGAGACTACATGTAAAGGCCCCAACGTGCACCAATGACAGTACCGCAGTAGCTGAGACTACATGTAAAGGCCCCAACGACAATACCGCAGTAGCTGAGACTACATGTAAAGGCCCCAATGACAGTACCGCAGTAGCTGAGACTACATGTAAAGGCCCCAACGACAGTACCGCAGTAGCTGAGACTACATGTAAAGGCCCCAACGTGCACCAACGACAGTACCGTAGTAGCTGAGACTACATGTAAAGGCCCCAACGACAGTACCGCAGTAGCTGAGACTACATGTAAAGGCCCCAACGTGCACCAACGACAGTACCGCAGTAGCTGAGACTACATGTAAAGGCCCCAATGTGCACCAAAGACAGTACCGCAGTAGCTGAGACTACATGTAAAGGCCCCAACGACAGTACCGCAGTAGCTGAGACTACATGTAAAGGCCCCAATGACAGTACCGCAGTAGCTGAAACTACATGTAAAGGCCCCAATGACAGTACCGCAGTAGCTGAGACTACATGTAAAGGCCCCAACGTGCACCAAAGACAGTACCGCAGTAGCTGAGACTACATGTAAAGGCCCCAACATGCACCAATGACAGTACCGCAGTAGCTGAGACTACATGTAAAGGCCCCAACGTGCACCAACGACAGTACCGCAGTAGCTGAGACTACATGTAAAGGCCCCAACGTGCACCAACGACAGTACCGCAGTAGCTGAGACTACATGTAAAGGCCCCAACGTGCACCAACGACAGTACCGCAGTAGCTGAGACTACATGTAAAGGCCCCAATGACAGTACTGCAGTAGCTGAGACTACATGTAAAGGCCCCAACGACAGTACCGCAGTAGCTGAGACTACATGTAAAGGCCCCAACGACAGTACCGCAGTAGGTGAGACTACATGTAAAGGCCCCAACGGCAGTACCGCAGTAGCCGAGACTACATGTAAAGGCCCCAACGTGCACCAATGACAGTACCGCAGTAGCTGAGACTACATGTAAAGGCCCCAACGTGCACCAATGACAGTACTGCAGTAGCTGAGACTACATGTAAAGGCCCCAACGTGCACCAATGACAGTACTGCAGTAGCTGAGACTCCATGTAAAGGCCCCAACGTGCACCAACGACAGTACCGCAGTAGCTGAGACTACATGTAAAGGCCCCAATGACAGTACTGCAGTAGCTGAGACTACATGTAAAGGCCCCAATGACAGTACCGCAGTAGCCGAGACTATATGTAAAGGCCCCAACGTGCCCCAACGACAGTACCGCAGTAGCTGAGACTACATGTAAAGGCCCCAACGACAGTACCGCAGTAGCTGAGACTACATGTAAAGGCCCCAATGACAGTACCGCAGTAGCTGAAACTACATGTAAAGGCCCCAACGTCCACCAACGACAGTACTGCAGTAGCTGAGACTACATGTAAAGGCCCCAACGTGCACCAACGACAGTACCGCAGTAGCTGAGACTACATGTAAAGGCCCCAACGACAGTACCGCAGTAGCTGAGACTACATGTAAAGGCCCCAACGTGCACCAACGACAGTACCGCAGTAGCTGAGACTACATGTAAAGGCCCCAATGTGCACCAAAGACAGTACCGCAGTAGCTGAGACTACATGTAAAGGCCCCAAAGACAGTACCGCAGTAGCTGAGACTACATGTTAAGGCCCCATTGTGCACCAACGACAGTACCGCAGTAGCTGAGACTACATGTAAAAGGCCCCAACGTGCACCAACGACAGTACCGCAGTAGCTGAGACTACATGTAAAGGCCCCAACGACAATACCGCAGTAGCTGAGACTACATGTAAGGCCCCAACGTGCACCAACGACAGTACCGCAGTAGCTGAGACTACATGTAAAGGCCCCAACGTGCACCAACGACCGTACCGCAGTAGCTGAGACTACATGTAAAGGCCCCAACGTGCACCAAAGACAGTACTGCAGTAGCTGAGACTACATGTAAATGCCCCAACGTGCACCAACGACAGTACTTCAGTAGCTGAGACTACATGTAAAGGCCCCAACGACAGTACCGTAGTAGCTGAGACTACATGTAAAGGCCCCAACGACAGTACCGCAGTAGCTGAGACTACATGTAAAGGCCCCAACGTGCACCAACGACAGTACCGCAGTAGCTGAGACTACATGTAAAGGCCCCAATGTGCACCAAAGACAGTACCGCAGTAGCTGAGACTACATGTAAAGGCCCCAAAGACAGTACCGCAGTAGCTGAGACTACATGTTAAGGCCCCAACGTGCACCAACGACAGTACCGCAGTAGCTGAGACTACATGTAAAAGGCCCCAACGTGCACCAACGACAGAACCGCAGTAGCTGAGACTACATGTAAAAGTCCCCAACGTGCACCAACGACAGTACCGCAGTAGCTGAGACTACATGTAAAGGCCCCAACGACAATACCGCAGTAGCTGAGACTACATGTAAAGGCCCCAACGTGCACCAACGACCGTACCGCAGTAGCTGAGACTACATGTAAAGGCCCCAACGTGCACCAAAGACAGTACTGCAGTAGCTGAGACTACATGTAAATGCCCCAACGTGCACCAACGACAGTACTTCAGTAGCTGAGACTACATGTAAAGGCCCAAACGTGCACCAACGACAGTACTGCAGTAGCTGAGACTACATGTAAAGGCCCAAACGTGCACCAACGACAGTACTGCAGTAGCTGAGACTACATGTAAATGCCCCAACTTGCACCAAAGACAGTACCGCAGTAGCCGAGACTACATGTAAAGACCCCAACGTGCACCAACGACAGTACCGCAGTAGCTGAGACTACATGTAAAGACCCCAACGTGCACCAACGACAGTACTGCAGTAGCTGAGACTACATGTAAAGACCCCAACGTGCACCAAAGACAGTACCGCAGTAGCTGAGACTACATGTAAAGGCCCCAACGTGCACCAACGACAGTACTGCAGTAGCTGAGACTACATGTAAAGGCCCGAACATGCACCAAAGACAGTACCGCAGTAGCTGAGACTACATGTAAAGGCCCCAACGTGCACTAACGACAGTACTGCAGTAGCTGAGACTACATGTAAAGACCCCAACGTGCACCAACGACAGTACCGCAGTAGCTGAGACTACATGTAAAGGCCCCAACGTGCACTAACGACAGTACTGCAGTAGCTGAGACTACATGTAAAGGCCCCAACGTGCACTAACGACAGTACTGCAGTAGCTGAGACTACATGTAAAGACCCCAACGTGCACCAACGACAGTACCGCAGTAGCTGAGACTACATGTAAAGGCCCCAACGTGCACTAACGACCGTACCGCAGTAGCTGAGACTACATGTAAAGACCCCAACGTGCACCAACGACAGTACTGCAGTAGCTGAGACTACATGTAAAAGGCCCCAACGTGCACCAACGACAGTACTGCAGTAGCTGAGACTACATGTAAAGACCCCAACGTGCACCAACGACAGTACCGCAGTAGCTGAGACTACATGTAAAAGGCCCCAACGTGCACCAACGACAGTACCGCAGTAGCTGAGACTACATGTAAAGGCCCCAACGTGCACCAAAGACAGTACCGCAGTAGCTGAGACTACATGTAAAGGCCCCAACGTGCACCAAAGACAGTACCGCAGTAGCTGAGACTACATGTAAAAGGCCCCAACGTGCACCAAAGACAGTACTGCAGTAGCTGAGACTATCGCACTGTTACCCGGGGTCAACACTTATGTATTTGTGGTTATTTCTGTGTTGCGTATATGTAACGTTGTCTTGAGTATACATAGTAAAGGTGTATGTGCAGTCTGTGTAGTGTTGCAGAACGGGTAAAGCGGATACATGGCTAGCGTGGTTACAGTATGTGCACCTACTGCTCTGTGTGCATTAATATAAACCTCACTGAATAGCCAAACATGTTACTGTCTAACTTAGTGTAACGTATAAACTCACCAGATACAATATTATTCCTATGTGACACCTAATGGGAAATCCGCCTCTGTACACTTGGGTGATTAAGGAACATGAGTAACCCAGGGTAGAGTACAGATAAGTGGATCAGACCCATTACATGGTAGGGGGGTTACAGAAGAGTGACAATTATTGGCCAGCATTGTTTGGATGGAGAACAGGTCATACCATATTTACTAATTCATAATATACATGTTTAAATAATTCAAATGAGAGGTTAAATCTTATTTATTATGTTCCACGTTTAAAGGCTGATTTATGTATTTAAAATCAATTTTATATCTTGCATATCCTTACTGAATGACCCTGCCCTCAGCAGGCAATAGATGGAGCCTGCCCCCTCTCCATCCATAACCCTAGGAACCCTTAGTCGGCTTTTACTAAAGCCCAAACATATCCAGTCTGTTTTGCAATCACAGACGTTTTCCTGGGTTTTTAAATCATATGGGTCAGAAACCTGGAACAAATATATCTCCGGTGTACAAGGACAAATATATCTGCCATGTACAAACTTACCAATGCTTTCACCTCAAGTTCAATAATATTTGTATGTTTCAGGATTCTGACACTATCCCCCAAACACATTATCTGGTGTAACCACCAATACACCATATAAGGGGCAACCCCCTCCCGGGAACACCAGATGATGGGATCCCTCCCAATACGCGGTATAAAGAGGCGGTACTCTCAGACACACTATGGATGGTTAGAACCATGCGTTTATTGTGAAATATATGCACAGGAGTGATTAGTAACAGTCTAATAGCAGTAACAGGAATGTGGCGCCTCCGCTGGTCAGAGTGTGAGCTGCACGCAGGCTCCGAGGAGAGACACATCAGACAGGGGAGCAGAGATACCGGCCACAGTGTATCCCCCAGATGTATGGAGTGTTTGCAGGTGACTCCCTGCGGCTGAGAGTACCTCTGTAAGACAAGAGAAGACGCTGGTAAGACAGGAATGCAGCTTCTGTGAAACCTAGATACAGTATATAGAATGTATACACAAACCAAGGCTATACAGGTTACAGGAGATATCACTGTTACACCAGCCCACAGAGGAACCACAGGGTAACTGCTGTGTGCGGATATAGGGGGCGAGAGCACATCCTGCCAGTGTATAAATGTACGGATTGGGGAAATGATTGCAGTTACGTGTGACCCTGGGCTGGAATGTAACCAATCACCTCACCGGCTTCAAACGCCCAGAAAGAGACTTTATTTCTGAACAAGATATTTAACAGAAGCAGCAGAAGGTTACTGGAAGTCACACTGAATATTTCAGGAAATCTATTTACTACTGTATATGTAGGCGATGATAATACACACAGTGCATCACACATCCTGCCATAACCTCACACAGTGCGTCACATATCCTGCCATAGCCTCACACAGTGCTCCACACATCCTGCCATAACCTCACACAGTGCGTCACCTATCCCGCCATAACCTCACACAGTGCGTCACCTATCCCGCCATAACCTCACAGTGCGTCACATATCCCGCCATAACCTCACAGTGCACCACATATCCTGCCATAACCACACACAGTGCTCCACATATCCTGCCATAACCTCACACAGTGCGTCACCTATCCCGCCATAACCTCACACAGTGCGTCACCTATCCCGCCATAACCTCACACAGTGCACCACATATCCTGCCATAACCTCACACAGTGCTCCACATATCCTGCCATAACCTCACACAGTGCTCCACATATCCTGCCATAACCTCACACAGTGCGTCACATATCCCGCCATAACCTCACACAGTGCGTCACATATCCCGCCATAACCTCACACAGTGCACCACATATCCCGCCATAACCACACACAGTGCACCACATATCCCGCCATAACCTCACACAGTGCACCACATATCCTGCCATAACCTCACACAGTGCACCACACATCCTGCCATAACCTCACACAGTGCACCACACATCCTGCCATAACCTCACACAGTGCACCACACATCCTGCCATAACCTCACACAGTGCACCACACATCCTGCCATAACCTCACACAGTGCACCACACATCCTGCCATAACCTCACACAGTGCACCACACATCCTGCCATAACCTCACACAGTGCATCACATATCCCGCCATAACCTTACACAGTGCACCACATATCCCGCCATAACCTTACACAGTGCATCACATATCCCGCCATAACCTTACACAGTGCACCACATATCCCGCCATAACCTTACACAGTGCACCGCATATCCTGCCATAACCTCACACAGTGCGTCACATATCCTGCCATAACCTCACACAGTGAGTCACCTATCCCGCCATAACCTCACACAGTGCACCACATATCCTGCCATAACCTCACACAGTGCGTCACACATCCTGCCATAACCTCACACAGTGCGTCACACATCCTGCCATAACCTCACACAGTGCGTCACACATCCTGCCATAACCTCACACAGTGCGTCACACATCCTGCCATAACCTCACACAGTGCGTCACACATCCTGCCATAACCTCACACAGTGCGTCACACATCCTGCCATAACCTCACACAGTGCGTCACACATCCTGCCATAACCTCACACAGTGCGTCACACATCCTGCCATAACCTCACACAGTGCGTCACACATCCTGCCATAACCTCATACAGTGCGTCACCTATCCCGCCATAACCACACACAGTGCTCCACATATCCTGCCATAACCTCACACAGTGCACCACATATCCTGCCATAACCTCACACAGTGCACCACACATCCTGCCATAACCTCACACAGTGCACCACACATCCTGCCATAACCTCACACAGTGCACCACATATCCTGCCATAACCTCACACAGTGCATCACACATCCTGCCATAACCTCACACAGTGCGTCACACATCCTGCCATAACCTCACACAGTGCGTCACACATCCTGCCATAACCTCATACAGTGCGTCACCTATCCCGCCATAACCTCACAGTGCGCAACATATCCCGCCATAACCTCACACAGTGCGTCACACTTCCTGTCATAATCTCACACAGTGCGTCACATACTGTATCCTGCCATAGAAAAAACCTTTTTTATCAGGCGCTAATATCAAATGCTATAAAAAACCCTTTTGGATATAATAATAATCAGCTGCAAAAAGTTAATGACCTGGGGTTAGCAGGTCAATCAAATTGCACTGGGCCACCCAAGTGCAATTAACCACAAAACTCCAATTGTTAGAAACTTTTGCGCAATATTATAAATTTATATGATATGGCTGACAAAAATAACAGACTCCTATTGAATTAAAAATATTTAATAATATATGAATAATCACAAATCATAAAACAAGACCGGTCGTAGTAGTTTAAACATCTAAGATGACAAGTATATATACTTTCCAATAAAAGGAGGTGGACTTAAGCATATTCTGTGCACAGAGGTGTAAAAACTAGCTCTATAGCTAAATGACTTAATTTACAAAGTCAAAAGAATAGATCAAGTGTAGCTGCTGGTAGAACCTGTATAATAAAGGTTTCCAATAGACAGTCACTTTGTATCAAAGTTCCTTTGAATGAAATAATCCCACATAGGTCAGTAAAATGAATGAGAGCAGTTTTCAACCGGAATCTCACGTGAGGTGTGAGCAAGTAGTATCAGCAGGAGTACATCCCGACGTCCACCACACTGGCTTCTAGCTGCGGGGAAAACGGCACCTGCACTGGCGCCTGCTACAACCTGTCCTGCTCGGTCTGAATGCTCCACAGGTCTCCACCTCTACGTGCCGTTTGCGGGCACCGGTGAGCGGCTCCTCTCCACTCAAGAATAAACAACCAGCAGATGAATGCTGCGGCCGGTATGTACTACGGGTCTAACTCCAGCTGGGGTCCAACAATTCAGCCTCTGACGCGTTTCGCTCCTCCCACAGGGGCTTCCTATGTTGGATTATTACATTCAAAGGAACTTTGATACAAAGTGACTGTCTATTGGAAACATTTATTATACGGGTTCTACCAGCAGCTACACTTGATCTATTTTTTTGACTTTGTAAATTAAGTCATTTAGCTATAGAGCTAGTTTTTACACCTCTGTGCACAGAATATGCTTAAGTCCACCTCCTTTTATTGGAAAGTATATATACTTGTCATCTTAGATGTTTAAACTACTACGACCGGTCTTGTTTTATGATTTGTGATTATTCATATTTTATTAAATATTTTTAATTCAATAGGAGTCTGTTATTTTTGTCAGCCATATCATATAAATTTATAATATAGCGCAAAAGTTTCTAACAATTGGAGTTTTGTGTATCCTGCCATAACCTCACACAGTGCCTCACATATCCTGCCATAACCTCACACAGTGCGTCACACATCCTGCCGAAACCTCACACAGTGCGTCACATATCCTGCCATAACCTCACAGTGCGTCACACATCCTGCCATAACTGTTTTGTTCATATGTTTGTAAATCCAGTCATCAGGACACAGAGACATGCGAGTTCACTGCTGTGCTGTTTTATTCCATCACCAACTCCAGGCACACTGCACACTGGACCACCCACTTCCCAGCATCCCCCTGGTCCCAGGGACCATCACTGAAGATTCAGGTTTACACATGTTAGTAAGGGAGTGTCTACAAATATTAAGCATTCTAATACACTAACATCACATCCTCTTTTCTTTAAAGATAAGCCCTGTACGCTTCAATGCAACAATTAACATCATCATATTAAGATCATCATCTAACACGTTTCAATGAGTCTCTCAGGTCTGCGTATTTCCCTTTTCGGTCTTTCATACACAGTCTGTGTTTCATCTACCATGTTGGACCTTTCTAGAATCGTGGTTTGTTCACCATTATGAGGATCATCATACATGTCAGATGAAGGGTATTCTTCAGTCAAGTTGGCTTCATTATGGTTAGGTTGAGATCTTAAATCCACCCGATTACTTCCGTTCCACGCTCTGTACGTATAGTATAAGATATTGGTGCTACTTGTGCTTGCACAATACCTTTCTGCACCCAAATACCTTTCTCGTGATCTCTGAGACGGACTTGGTCACCCGATTTTAGCTCAGATAAGCTTTTTGCTCGCCTGTCATGGACCAGTTTCTGTTTCGCCTGTTAACGTTCCTTACTCAGTCTGACCAACGCTGAGTTAAGTGTATTAAGCAGTTCATCATGTATCGGAAGATTTGCTCTAATCCTCCTTCCCATCAGCATTTGTGCAGGAGAAAGTCCATTCTGTAAAGGTGTACTGCGGTAGATTAAAAGACTTTTGTAGAAATCTTCTTTACCTTCTTGAGCTTTTTTCCATGAGACTCTTTACAGTTTTTACTGAACTTTCCACCAACCCATTTGGGCGTGGATAGTGGGGACTTGACGTAGTATGGACAAAATCCCACTCATCAGCAAATTGTCTAAATTCAGCACTGGAAAACTGAGGACCATTGTCAGTGAACACTTCCATAGGAACACCATGCCTTGCAAAGATTGACTTCATGCAATTGATTACGGCTTTACTAGTAGTTGTATGTAGTGTCTTTACCTCAGGGTAGTTAGAGTAATAATCAGTCACGACAATGTACGTTTTCCCATTACAATCAAACAAATCTGCGCCAACTTTCTGGTACGGTCTCTCTGGCACTGCGTGAGGACTCAGTGGCTCGACTTGTTGTTTCGGTCTATACGCAAGACATAATTCACATGTATTTGTAGTCTGTGCTATGTCTTGGTTCATTCTTGGCCAATACATAACTTCACGCGCTCTCCGCTTACATTTTTCTTCTCCTAAGTGGCATTCATGTATCTTGCACAGCATAGTTTTTCTATTGCCTTTGTAAATAATACCATCGACAACTGTAAGGTCACTGCGGTACATCCAATAATCATGGATAGACAGCGGGCACGCATATTTTTCTGCTGGCGAACCCTTCAGAATGATATCTTTCAACACTTTCATTGTGTCATCTGTCTCAGTTTCTTTCCTAATCTGTTCTGGTCTTGCAAGAGACACTGGTAGAGAAGCTACGATCAAATTAACATAGGCTTCTATCTCTTCATCCATCAGACTTCTGGAACCTTCACTTTTGTCCACAGCACGAGAAAGTGTATCAGCAATGTACATGTATTTGCCGGGACAGTACAGCAAGTGTACATCATATTTCTGTAGTCTGATAAGCTAATGGGACAGTCATGTAATGATTTAGTCATGATAGCTACCAATGGCTTGTGGTCAGTTTCCACTGTAAATGTTTGACCATACACAAACTGATGAAATCGCTCACATGCATATGTGAGATTGCTAGAAGTTCTTTTTCTATATGAGCATACCTTGTTTCAGCACTTGTCAGTGCTCTTGATGCATAGATTACTGGTTGCCATGTATCCTCATGTTCTTGTAACAGCATTGAGCCTAGGCCAAATTGCGAAGCATCTGCTGAAATTCTTATTCTTTTCGCAGGATCAAAGAATTTTAGCACTGGTTGCTCTGTAATGATCTGTTTCAAGTTTTGCCAACTTTCTTCTTGTTCATGTGACCACATCCACTCGTTATCTTTGTCCAACAACCATCTAAGAGAGGCTGTTCATTCAGAGAGTTGAGAAATAAAACTTTCCTAAGTAAGTAATCATTCCTAGGAATCTTCCGACGTCGTCTTTGTTGTTAGGACGTTCCATGTTCACTATGGCTGATATTTTCCTTGGGTCTGGTTTTACACCTTGATCAGAGACCACGTCGCCCATAAAGGTAAGTGTATTCACGCCAAATTCACATTTGTCCTTGTTTAGCTTTAGATTCACTTTCTTGACAAGTTCCATTACTTGTCTCAATCTAGAATCATGTTCTTCCTTTGTAGATACCCAGACAATAATATCATCCATCATTGTTTCAACACCTGGAATATGTTCAAAAATCATGTGTATCTTTTTATGATATACTTCTGGAGCAGACAATATTCCATATGGTAGTCGAAGAAATCTGTATCGACCTTCTGGTGTATTAAATGTACAAAGCTTTGAGCTGGCCTCATCTAGCTTCATTTGCCAGAATCCTGAAGATGCGTCCAATTTACTGAACCATTTTGCTCCTGCAAATTGCAACATGATTTCATCTCTTGTTGGTATTTTGAAATGTTCTCGTTTAATAGCTTTGTTTAAATCGTTGGGGTCTAGACATATTCTGAGTTGTCCATTTTTCTTTTCAACAATTACTAAGGAGCTTACCCATTCAGTAGGCTCATCCACTTTCTGTATCACACCCAAGGCTTCCATGCGATTTAACTCGTTTCAGTTTTTCTCTCAGCGCAAACTGCACTTTTCTACAGGGGTGTATCACTGAAGAAACTTGCGTGTCTATATTTATTTTATGCTCTCCAGGCAAACAACCTAGACCTTCAAACAAGTCTCTGTATTCTGTAAACATCGATTTGCAGTCATCTTCTACTTGTGATGTCACCATAAAAACTTTTAGCAAGCTTAGTTTCTCACAGGAACTTAATCCTAGAATCGGTTGCACATTTTTATCCACAATCAGTAGAGATGTTTTAAACTGTTGTCCCTTATATTTCAGTGTCACTAAGCATGTACCTTTCACAGGAATTTTCTCCCCAGTGTACCCTGTAACTTTCACTTTGGCTGGATGAATTTTAGGTTTTACTCTAAAAGTCTTATAGTCTTGAAACGATATTAAATTCACCTGCGCGCCAGTATCAAGCTTAAAGGAAATGACAATCTGGTTCACAGTTAAAGGGACAAACCATTCTTTCTTATCTGCACTGCAAAGTTCAATGCAATCCATAAAGAATTCCTCTGTTTGTTTAACAGCATGCACATTGGTTGTTTCACTTTTCATTTTGCAGCATTTGGCAAAGTGATTAAGACTACCACTTTTCATGCAGGTTTTACCATAAGCCGGGCACATATTAGGATTGTGAGCATTTCCACATCTACTACACATTTCTTTATTAGACTGTGGCTTAGACTGCTTCATTCTTGAGAATGGAGGTTTGCTTGGCTCTGTTTTCTGCACTACATGTACATCGGCTTCCTTGTGTAACGTTTTGGCTTGAAATCTAGTTATTTCTGCAGATCTACACATAGTCACTGCCTTTTCTAGTGTTAGGTCTTGCTCTCTCAGCAATCTCTCTCCGAGTCCATTATCAGGTATTCCACAGGCAATACGATCTCTAATCAGTGAATCCTTTAAATCACCAAACTCACAGGTTTTACTGAGTGATTGCAGCTCTGTAACATACTGATCAAATCCATCTACAGACTTCTGATCACATGTGAAAAACTTATCTTTCATATGTCACATTTTTCCTTGGCACAAAGTAATCTTCAAACTTTTGCATTATAGAAGATAGCACCATTTTCTGCCCCTCATCAAACTGAAAACCATTATAAATGTCCAGCACATCCTCTCCTATCACATGGAGGAAAATGGATGCCTTAGTTTTGTCAGCCTCTGTATCAGCTCCACATGCAGCAAGATATATATTAAACCTTTGCTTAAATCTTTTCCAGTTTTCAGACACGTTACCAGACATCAGCATGCCGGTTGGAGGAGCTAGTTTATCCATGGTTACTCACTGTTTGAAGATAGGAGCACATGGCAGGCTTTGCAGACACTGAGTATCACAGCCTTACAGACTTCTGCAAGATTCTTTCACACTCTGAGAGCACTAGCAGTCCAAGTCACTTCTTCTGACACCATGTTTTGTTCATATGTTTGTAAATCCAGTCATCAGGACACAGACATGCGAGTTCACTGCTGTGCTGTTTTATTCCATCACCAACTCCAGACACACTGCACACTGGACCACCCACTTCCCAGCATCCCCCTGGTCCCAGGGACCACCACTGAAGATTCAGGATTACACATATTAGTAAGGGAGTGTCTACAAATATTAAGCATTCCAATACAAATATTAAGCATTCTAATACACTAACATCACAATAACCTCACACAGTGCGTCACACATCCTGCCATAACCACACACAGTGCGTCACATATCCTGCCATAACCTCACAGTGCATCACATATCCTGCCATAACCTCACACAGTGCATCACATATCCTGCCATAACCTCACACAGTGCGTCACACATCCTGCCATAACCACACACAGTGCGTCACATATCCTGCCATAACCTCACAGTGCATCACATATCCTGCCATAACCTCACACAGTGCATCACATATCCTGCCATAACCTCACACAGTGCGTCACACATCCTGCCATAACCACACACAGTGCGTCACATATCCTGCCATAACCTCACAGTGCATCACATATCCTGCCATAACCTCACACAGTGCATCACATATCCTGCCATAACCTCACACAGTGCGTCACACATCCTGCCATAACCACACACAGTGCGTCACATATCCTGCCATAACCACACACAGTGCGTCACATATCCTGCCAAAACCACACACAGTGCGTCACATATCCTGCCATTACCTCACACAGTGCGTGACATATCCTGCCATTACCTCACACAGTGCGTGACATATCCTGCCATAACCACACACAGTGCGTCACATATCCTGCCATAACCTCACACAGTGCGTCACATATCCTGCCATAACCTCACACAGTGCATCACATATCCTGCCATAACCTCACACAGTGCATCACATATCCTGCCATAACCTCACACAGTGCGTCACATATCCTGCCATTACCTCACACAGTGCGTCACATATCCTGCCATAACCTCACACAGTGCGTCACATATCCTGCCATAACCTCACACAGTGAGATTTAGGGTCACTAGGAATAAGGCCGGGGAGCAGGAGAACACAGAGGGGTAAGATTAGGGTCACTAGGAATAAGGCCGGGGAGCAGGAGAACACAGAGATGGTGAAAGATTAGGGTCACCAGGAATACGGCCGGTTGGACACCATTGTCCCATGATTACTCACCGAGCAGTTTCAGGACATTTGTCTGACTGGACCACAGGAGCAGAGTGCCACTTAGTGACACTGGACTTCGGAAACGTGAGGGTCCAATCTGTATCAGGCAGGGTATATTGCCACTCAGACCACCAGCTAGAATTAACCCCTCTGTAGACACCTCCAACCTGGTCTCCACCGAGTCTACAGAGTGCTGAGAAGTCACCTGATGAAATAACAAAGGGAGCTCAGTGATTGGGCCACAGAATGGGTGGAAAGTGGCGCTGAAGGAAGAAGACATGCAGGACTATTCGCTAGAGGGGGTACAGGTGCAGATCTAGGGTGCAGGTCTAATATTATGGCTAAAGAGTAGGTAACACTGTGTACTCAGGGAATTGGGGTTGGGGGGAGTGGGGGGGTTGTAGCTTCCACATCTATATCTCTTCCCATTGACATTCCCTGTGTAGGTCCCTGGAGAGTGGGGGCACTGGATAGAATGATGAAGCTTATCGAGTTGCTGGGAACGCCGCGGTATGTTACCTGGATTCCCGCTTCCTTGGCATACAGGCAGGAGTTGACCAGGTTGGCTTTCACATGGGAGTTCTGGAGAAGGCCGATGGCGACAGCAGAGCAGAGGAATGAACCCGAATGTCTCAGGGCGTCTCCTGGTGCGGGAACAAGATTATATAAATGAGGTGCCCTGGGACGAAACAGACATTCCACAATGCACTTCTGTCTGTGGGTGGCCCCGGACACTGCCCGGACAGATGTACTTACCTGTAGTGGTCAGTTGGATCTCTCCGCTGGCTTTAGGCAATAGGTGGTGAAGGAGAGCACCCAGCGCCTCGCCCAGCTTTATCCATGGCTTAGTCTGTGGGGAGAAAGCCTTGCAGAGGGCGGGGGCATTCACCTGTGAGGTGTATAGAACAAGCATCTCACCAGAGGACCACAAGTACAGACCGGTGTATATAAAACATCCACACACATATATACATAGAGACCCCTAGCTTACAGCTGCAGGAGAGGAAGGGACCTGCTGGGCTGCCAGGATCGGGGCAATTATGGGGGATGACTAGAGCAAAGCAGCGGGCAGTACCAGGGCTGTATTTCATAAACAGGGGTATGTACAGACTGGCATGGTGGTAGGTGCCTCTCAGTTTTCCCCAGGTGCTGAGAGAGGTCACTAGAAATGGCTGAACCCGTTCTGGGCCTGTGCACCCTTGTATTGGAGTGACTGAGGGCTGCCTCGGACTTGCTGTACTCTGCTTGCAATGCTGATGGAAAGGATCCAGCTGCTGCGCTGCCTGCTGTATTGTGCACCGCTACATACATCACAGCGGACGCCAGCAATTACCGGGTAATGGTGGATGTGGGGGTGTCCATTCTCTACTCAAAGTGACTATGTGCTGCATAGGTGCCGAGCACATTCAGCGCCACCGTAGTTACAGCCCTGTCCTGACATGTGGATAACATGGCACTGCACCTGCTGCTTGTCCTGTTTCTGAATGTTGCAGCACACTCGGCAACGACCTAGTTACAGCCCCATCCTGACATGTGGATAACATGGCACTGCACCTGCTTACCATCCTGTTACTAAATGTTGCAGCACACTCGGTACTGCCCTAGTGACGGCCCTGACATGTGGGTAACATGGCACTGCACCTGCTTACCATCCTGTTTCTAAATGTTACAGCACACTCGGTACTGCCCTAGTGACGGCCCTGACATGTGGATAACATGGCACTGTACCTGCTGCCTGTCCTGTTTCTGAATGTTGCAGCACACTCGGCACCCCCCTAGTTACAGCCCTGACATGTGGGTAACATGGCACTGCACCTGCTGCTTGTCCTGTTTCTGAATGTTGCAGCACACTCGGCAATGACCTAGTTACAGCCCCGTCCTGACATGTGGATAACATGGCACTGCACCTGCTGACCATCCTGTTTCTAAATGTTGCAGCACACTCGGTACTGCCCTAGTGACGGCCCTGACATGTGGGTAACATGGCACTGCACCTGCTGCTTGTCCTCTATGTTGCAGCACACTCGGCACCCCCCTAGTTACAGCCCTGTCCTGACATGTGGGTAACATGGCACTGCACCTGCTGCTTGTCCTGTTTCTGAATGTTGCAGCACACTCGGCAATGACCTAGTTACAGCCCCGTCCTGACATGTGGATAACATGGCACTGCACCTGCTTACCATCCTGTTTCTAAATGTTACAGCACACTCGGTACTGCCCTAGTGACGGCCCTGACATGTGGATAACATGGCACTGCACCTGCTGCCTGTCCTGTTTCTGAATGTTGCAGCACACTCGGCACCCCCCTAGTTACAGCCCTGACATGTGGGTAACATGGCACTGCACCTGCTTACCATCCTGTTTCTAAATGTTACAGCACACTCGGTACTGCCCTAGTGACGGCCCTGACATGTGGATAACATGGCACTGCACCTGCTGCCTGTCCTGTTTCTGAATGTTGCAGCACACTCGGCACCCCCCTAGTTACAGCCCTGACATGTGGGTAACATGGCACTGCACCTGCTGCTTGTCCTGTTTCTGAATGTTGCAGCACACTCGGCAATGACCTAGTTACAGCCCCGTCCTGACATGTGGATAACATGGCACTGCACCTGCTGACCATCCTGTTTCTAAATGTTGCAGCACACTCGGTACTGCCCTAGTGACGGCCCTGACATGTGGATAACATGGCACTGCACCTGCTGCCTGTCCTGTTTCTGAATGTTGCAGCACACTCGGCACCGCCCTAGTTACGGCCCTGACATGTGGATAACATGGCACTGCACCTGCTGACCATCCTGTTTCTAAATGTTGCAGCACACTCGGTACTGCCCTAGTGACGGCCCTGACATGTGGATAACATGGCACTGCACCTGCTGACCATCCTGTTTCTAAATGTTGCAGCACACTCGGTACTGCCCTAGTGACGGCCCTGACATGTGGATAACATGGCACTGCACCTGCTGCCTGTCCTGTTTCTGAATGTTGCAGCACACTCGGCACCCCCCTAGTTACAGCCCTGTCCTGACATGTGGGTAACATGGCACTGCACCTGCTGCTTGTCCTGTTTCTGAATGTTGCAGCACACTCGGCAATGACCTAGTTACAGCCCCGTCCTGACATGTGGATAACATGGCACTGCACCTGCTGACCATCCTGTTTCTAAATGTTGCAGCACACTCGGTACTGCCCTAGTGACGGCCCTGACATGTGGGTAACATGGCACTGCACCTGCTGCTTGTCCTCTATGTTGCAGCACACTCGGCACCCCCCTAGTTACAGCCCTGTCATGACATGTGGGTAACATGGCACTGCACCTGCTGCTTGTCCCGTTTCTGAATGTTGCAGCACACTCGGCAATGACCTAGTTACAGCCCCGTCCTGACATGTGGATAACATGGCACTGCACCTGCTGCTTGTCCTGTTTCTAAATGTTGCAGCACACTCGGTACTGCCCTAGTGACGGCCCTGACATGTGGATAACATGGCATTGCACCTGCTGCCTGTCCTGTTTCTGAATGTTGCAGCACACTCGGCACCCCCCTAGTTACAGCCCTGTCCTGACATGTGGGTAACATGGCACTGCACCTGCTGACCATCCTGTTTCTAAATGTTGCAGCACACTCGGTACTGCCCTAGTGACGGCCCGGACATGTGGATAACATGGCACTGCATCTGCTGACTTTCCTGTTTCTGAATGTTGCAGCACACTCGGCACTGCCCCAGTAACGGTCCTGTCCTGACATGTGGATAAGATGGCACTGCACCTGCTGCCTGTCCCGTTTCTGAATGTTGCAGAACACTCGGCACCGCCCTAGTTATGGCCCTGACATGTGGATAACATGGCACTGCACCTGCTGCCTGTCCTGTTTCTGAATGTTGCAGCACATTCGGTACCGCCCTATTTATGGCGGGGACATGTGGATAACATGGCACTGCACCTGCTGCCTGTCCTGTTTCTGAATGTTGCAGCACACTCGGCACCACCCTAGTTACGGCCCTGACATGTGGTTAACATGGCACTGCACCTGCTGCCTGTCCTGTTTCAGCACCACCCTAGTAACGGTCCTGTCCTGACATGTGGATAACATGGTACTGCACCTGCAGCCTGTCCTGTTTCAGCACACTCGGCACCACCCTAGTAACGGTCCTGTCCTGACATGTGGATAACATGGCACTGCACCTGCTGCCTGTCCTGTTTCTGAATGTTGCATCATTTTCACTTTGGTAATTTACAACATTGTTACTTATGACCTGCACAATCTGCAACAGCTGTAGCTTTCTATTTTACTATTAACATCGCCCTCTGCTGGCTGCACTGCGCTATAGCAATGCCTAGCAGGGGGACAGCATTCAGGCTACTAACCCAGTCTGTGTGGCAAGGAAGCCATGAGACACACACACACAGCAAAAGCCTCCAGTATACTCACCGCTCCCGCAAGCGCCCGTTCCTTCGCCAAATCCACAATCTGCAACGCAATCTCTTCCCCACATCGGTTCTGGGCCTCATGTGTGCTGGCCCCCAGGTGGGGGAGACTGATCACTAGTGGGTGGTCTACTAGAGCCCGGTCACGTGGAGGTTCCTGATTAAGAGACGTCACCATTTAGGAGTGTACCCTAATCCTTATGACATGCCCCCCAATATGTCAGACAAAACCCCCAATCTCATCCAGGTTGGGGAACGTCTGAATTTATGCAGAAAGTTTTGCTAATTAGTAGCCTGTAGGCTGCCGGGGATCCCGGCCGCCGGCATACCATACTACACCCGCCTGTAGGCCGCCGGCATACCATACTACACCCGCCTGTAGGCCGCCGGCATACCATACTACACCCGCCTGTAGGCCGCCGGCATACCATACTACACCCGCCTGTAGGCCGCCGGCATACCATACTACACCCGCCTGTAGGCCGCCGGCATACCATACTACACCCGCCTGTAGGCCGCCGGCATACCATACTACACCCGCCTGTAGGCCGCCGGCATACCATACTACACCCGCCTGTAGGCCGCCGGCATACCATACTACACCTGCCTGTAGGCCGCCGGCATACCATACTACACCCGCCTGTAGGCCGCCGGGATACCATACTACACCCGCCTGTAGGCCGCCGGCATACCATACTACACCCGCCTGTAGGCCGCCGGCATACCA